>NC_068365.1:82916614-82954114 GCF_020536995.1 Dreissena polymorpha
ACTTTGAGAAAATGCGCATACAAAAAACAAGACAAAGCGTTTAAATTTAGGAGGATAAAACATAGCCTCATGCTAGTACACGAGCTTAGCTGTCATCTGGTGATAAGTGGTTCTGGGTATACTTTTTCAATGTAAGAAAATGTTTTGACTACATAGACAATGCAATATGTAACTCGATCGAATGGTTTAACAATAATGCTTACAATACAATCATATCGAGCGCATCGACTGGAGAAATAAAGAAAAGTTTACGCCTAATGGTTTGGTCTACATGATATCGTAAATTTATATACTTATGTATTTATAAAGTACAATTTAAAGGTTTGTAAATATTATATACTTATGAATACATTTAGTATTTTGTTTTGATAGTTAAAGGCTTATTTTTTTCAAGCACCATACGTCAACGGTTTTATCAACCAATTAGAAATAACAATGCGTTCTTAAGATAAATAAATATGACCGGATTAAAAACATTCAAACGATTCATAGAAAAGCTCGGTTTGGGGATGACGTCATTTAAATATACTGAATACTTACATTTATATAAAATTCTAGACTGTCGATGCGCGCATACATATCATCATCTTCTTCTTCTTCTTCTTCTTCTTCTTCTTCTTCTTCTTCTTCTTCTTCTTCTTCTTCTTTTTATTATTTTTATTATTATTATTGTTCTTGTTTGTGTGCTCCTGCTTCTTCTGCATCATCACCATCGTCAGCATTAAAACATCATCATCATATTCTTCTTCTCCTTTATCTTCATCATCATTAAGAATAATATGAACATTTTATAAGAAAGTATCATCTGTTCAGACTTATTCGGAGGACTATTATAGATAAAATGCATTACCTTTTTCAAATCCAATAATCTAGTTATAAAGCTCTTGACAATGTGTGTCTTTAACAAATTATATGATATGTCTGTGCAATACATACCTTTTGTTTGCATCACAACGAACAATGTATTATTATTTCAAGCGAATGGCGTGGCTATATTGGGTGGTCTCATGTATTGCTTGAGTGGTTTTCAGTACGATTTCAATATGTTCTTTTCTACAAACCTTTAGATTAAACTACAAAACGTGACATAATATTTGTATGTGTAATCATGGGAAGAAAATTATATATTTGTTAAATAATGTAAGGTTGTGTGTGCACCATTCAATTGTAGTTTACATTTCCATAAACTATACAACAACGTGTTATCATGAATACAATAAAAAAAACAGGAATGCACGCAGGCAGGTTAGCAGGCAGACAGACAGACATAAATACAGACAACCAGAAAGACTGACATATACAGATAGACATGTAGGCAGACCGACAGGCAGGCAGGCGGGAGGACAGACAGACAGACATACTGACTAACAGACAGACTAACAGACAGCCAGAGAAAAAGGCATGCCAACAGACTTGAAATCAAATGATAAATGAACATTATTGCAATATACGACCAACAAGGTACTTTAAAAACATATAGATCAAATAGACCGGTCATTAGTTGACGTTCCAACATTGGCAATAACGTGAAAACAACATAAAATAATGTTATTTAAATAAGCCGCGCTCTGTTAAAACCGGGCATACTTATTTTGAGTAAAATATCGCCCCAGATTAGCATGTGCAGTTGAATTCAGTTCAGGCTGAAGGTGTCTTAAATGATAAGACTACACAGGATAATCTGAGACGATACCTTAAGCACACGCATGAAGTCCGGTTTTTTGCAAGGCGCGGCGTTCATTTATGCTTGATGTGGCTTAAATAAATTCACTCATTGGTAAAGTTGTTCACATGCAGTGTTGTTTTTTCAACTGATACCGCAATGGACTGTGTTATGTGGAAATTCAAAGCAAACAAATACATTTAAAATATAAACATTAACAATTTAAAAAAGTGTCCATATTGCATTTATCTTGCTATTTGATCTCAAAATTTTAACAATCCAAAACATACTTTCCAGATGTTATAAATTGCATTTCTGTTTTCATTTCTTAATTTAACCAATACTATAAAACCACGACCATATATGTAACGATAAGCATACAATTAAAAAGTGGGTCGCATTTAGATTATCAATAATAACCGAGTCAATAATATGCTTTAAGGCAATTGTGTACATTATAATTGTAAGTTCTGTATCAGCTTGCAACGCAATGCAGAATGATCAACCTCGGTTTTCTCAGGACGATACCAAAACCAGATGGGACGCGCTCTGTGAAAGCATGTGCGTAAAGCATCGTACCTTATCAGCCTATGCAGTTCATACAGACTAATCAGATACGACAATTGCAACCAAGACTTGCTTGTTGTTAAGAAGAAACTTCCTTTAAATGAAACATTCCATAAAAGCGGAGGCATCCTGCACCCAATTGTATAAACGCTGGTTAAAGTTACCGCTCGGTAGCTTTTAAACCTTGGTAAGTTTGCGGTTATTCAGGTTTAGTAACCGTCAAGGTAACTCGATTGTATAAACACGAAATACCGCAAAGTAACTAAACCGCGCATAGTGGAATTTAACCAACGGTAAATTCGGAGAACTATTATAAAATAAACAGCGTCATGTATTTTTTTATCAAATTCATTTACAAATGCTTTTACAATAAAATAAAGTGTACATTTTAACTATGAGTTCATCAAATTTTTCAAAATGTTTACGAACATTTGTCACAGACCAGGAAAAAAATATCATGATGTCGGGATTTGCCTCATTTAGCGGAATCCCTGGTGCTTCCAACTGTGAGAGAGTGGTTGATAAGACGCCTAATTTTCTTGTTTTTTAAATGATGTAACATATTCATGGTCGTCGTAACATGCTAGCCTATTCTTTTAATTTTGCTTATAACCCGTTTTCATATGACTGCGTTATAAAATAATATCTTTCGCCAAAGAACGATGTTTACACATTTAAAGCACAACGCTGAGTATATCCTTAACTTCAAATTACATCCGAAAATCACTCTGTCTGTAGTCCAATATTGCATATTGAAATTGAGAAAAGTGCGAGTCTTTTTGACGTTTTATTATAAACGCGACTTATTTCACACGTACATGCACTGTATATCGACGCATTTCAATTGTCAATTTATCACATTTTCCTTATTTCGTGCAATGTGCATTGTTTATAATCCGTGCATATACTTTTGACATTTTTAGAATGTACAACAAGCCATACAAATATCGCACAATTCATAAATAATCTACAATATTTGCTTTCCGATTAAATTCATGTTAGGCATAGAGATGTGTAAAGTATAAGATGATAAAAATAGCACCACACTGGAATTCGGAATGTCCCATTTTTTACACGGGTATTAACGACTCATTTATCTGTTGTGTAATGGAATGTTTTTTCATTCTTTGTTTAATTATATATTAAATAATTTTCGTGTACAATAAGGGCATTTACCATAGACAAATAAAACATTGTGTAAGTTTAAACATATGTTTGTATGCAGAAATCTGCAAATGTAACCGAGTTTACCAACGGCTATTATTTGTTAAACTGCTCCGGTTCATTTGATCAGTAATGTAGAGTACATGACGTAGCGTGTGACGAAAAAGAAAGTTTATCGATTTCATAAACTCATTTGAAAATAGTAATAGGATGGCATAAGGGTCTTTATTTAACTATGCTAAAAGAATTATTAAAGACCCTAGATGCAAAATCGTCAATTATTGAGTTAAATAGATTATTTATGGATTTTAAAGGATTATTAAAGGTAAGATACTAGTTCGAACGTGTTTTGGTTTTTGTTTGTATTTTTGTCGTTTACGGTTTTCGGAGAAATGATTTTACATGGGCGCCATTGATGCATCTGATCACACACGGCATATCCATAACATTATATAAAAAATCACGTTCTGCGCGTTCTTAAATTCGTCGTCCGAAGTCGGAAAACGTATTGCCCTGTAAATTAAGTCAAATAAAGTGCCAGTCGCTGCAAGTGTCCGTTTACTTGTCGACATGTTCAAGGTTGTCGATGGTTAGCTTTTATAATGTCGCGCGACTCGGCCATTTTGTGTAAGTTACCTCTCGGTTACTTGTACTTACCCACCTAGAGAAGCAGGGTATGTTTTAACTGGGTTTTTACCGATCGGTATAACTTACCCAATTTTATACAAACGCTTACCGACCAGTAACCAACAAGTTACCGACTTTTAACCGCCGGTATGTGGTTAACCGCCGGTTTAACTGTTTATACAATCTTGTGCTGATTAGCATGTGTGGACTGAATACGCTAATCTGGGACGACACTTCACGCACATGCAAAACGCCTTGTTTTCCCTGAACGAGATTAAGATCTACGGAAGCCTACAGCTGTCGTTTTCCATCTTTCCAAACGATTCCAATGAATTAACAATGATATAAAAAACAACATGTGTTGCGGCTTACAGCTGTGGTTGTTAATCTCACAGAATGATTTTTTGTTTTAAAATGCATGACAGGGGTGGCGAAATCTTAAAAAACAATACTTGTCCACGGACAACCATTTAGGAAATTTAGCTTTCCCGTTGCTGAACTACACTTGTCCATTAATGTTTATATAAATTATAAACGCATTCATTGATTAATGTTAAATAATGTGGAATATATCAAAATGAGTATGATTTGCTTGTTTTGTTTATAATTGTATTTCAATGGTACATTCATTATAGCAGTATATTATAAACAATATAAAGACTTTCTCAAACTTTAAATCTTGCGAAGCTAGTGTTATTAAAACAAGTGCTGAACATAAGTACATTGTAATCTTAACAAATTAAACAAGTCCAATATGTGGACCTCATGAGACTGAGGCTCCGCTACTGGTAGCAATTTGATTATATAAACTGGTAACCATTGAAAATCTGTTAGCCAAGTTTCTTGAAAAGTTCTGGTGCGTTTACTTAGATGATATTTTTGTTATCATAATCTTTCTTAGTTTTTTGGGAGGTGGGCTGCTCAAAACTTCGGGTTTCTGCTCCGTTGTTGAAGATTAAAAAAAGTGTCATCTTTACCATTTAAAAGTCGTCTTAAATAACAAGGTAGACCGTGTTTTGATTATCTTAGATTGATACTTTTTATTTCCGTCTGATTGTAAAAATAAAGAAACCAGTCTGTACACTGTCTAACAGTCGGGCATAATGTTGAAAATGCGGCATGCTCCCGGTCTCATATAGAAAAGGGAGATCACTGCGCAGGAAAGTGCATGTATTTTAGCTTGATTGCTCCGCAAATAGCACTGACAATGTAATCGCGTGTCAACATCCGGTTTTTTGAAACTTAATTACGGCTTTAATACAATGTATTTTTGTATACCTGGACACGACTTAAAAAATGTTGTCCACGGACAACTTAATTGAAAAAAGTCAGTTGCCCAGACAAGCAAATGTACGACTCGGGCAACTCGGACATTTGATTTCGCCACCCCTGATCATGATGACACAGTGATATCTTGTTTGAGCTGAACAACCACACGTGCATGTACACTTACCTTAAAACTTGATAAAACACCGAAAGCCATTAGCATTCCCAAGGCGATAACAGCTTAAATAATAATTGTTATATGTGTGGTGTTTAATGTATAGCCAGATATTGTATAGGCAATGGTCACTAAATGAATAAAGGAGAGCACAATATCTCACCTGATAATAATTCTTAATTTTTATAAACTTATCTCAAGTGTTATTAATCATTTACGTTCTAGCATCGAATATACAATTTCGATTTAGTTGCAATGTATATGCTCATGGTTTTAATCTTTACCGGAGAATATAACTTATAGCATCGGAGACATAATGAAAGGGAGTAAATAACATGTCAGCTAAATCACTTCTCGATGACAAGATTTCAGATGTAAGAAGCATACAGTGACAATTCCAGTATAGTAACAATTCTAGATTATCAGAGGCATTTTGGGAAAGAGCCGTGGATCAAGAAGTAAAATACCCGATAGTATAGCGAGGATGTATATTACTTACAGTATTTACTAAACATTTTAAATTTTAGAAACATGTCATGCACAATGAAAACAATTGATAATAAAACTTTCCGTGTATGAATTAAAACGACCTGACGTGAAATACATCTTGGACTATACGAAGATGTAGTCAGTAAAACGTTCTGTTTATGGGCGTTAAAAAGTTAGGCTATTTTTTAATAGGCTTGATGCATGTGCGTAAGTCAACACAGGCTAATCAGGGAATGGACTTTTTCGATAACACTGGGTTTTTATTAAGAAGGGACCTACTTTAAACGAAAACTTCCATGATAGCCTGTCGACCCAGATTAGCCTTAAATGTCAGCACAGACTTATCTGGAACGACACTAAGCGCACATGCTTTATGCCTGATTGTGCCAAAACGCGGTTCCAGTTTGGAATGCGAATTTCTAGGTATACTTTAATAAATAGTATCATAATGGGCATATTGCAAAAATCATTTGTGGATTTGAGTTAAGGATTGAATATTTCAAAACCTGAACATATAATTAGTTTATATTTCGATGTTCACATCGCAAAGTAGGAAAAAACCCTGATACATTCAATTATAATTGAATGTATATATCATCTACTGATCGCTAGATGATTATAAAAATAACATGCCATCAATAAACTCTGATTAAATACAAGCAATAAAAGGTGCCCGAAAACACGTTGCAAAAACAAAACATAGCTTCTATAGGTTGTATCATTTCAATTCACAATTTTGTATCAATATTATAAATAATTAGATAACAGTTAGTTTAACCTAGATGAGGAACAGTGCAAGATCCACATTGCTATCTTCAAAGTTAAGATGCACTCAGGTCAATTTTCAAACTATAACACGTAATTATTATAATAGTTTTTTGCGGAACTCTAACCTCTAATTGTATGTTACAATATTGATATATGCACAATTGTATGTTTTCCTAAATTACTTGCTGAAAAAGTTCTCATTGATATGAGAAAGAAAAATAACGAAGGAAGTGATGACTTCATTAAGTGTCAAAATCGTACTTGAATTTCATGAATCAAAACGCAACAATGATAATTTAATTTTGAACTAAGCAAGTGTCCGTTGAATTGAGCAGCATCTAGCAGAAAATGGGTCTCATGTCATACGCGACCAGCGTAAATGAAGACCAGTCTGCTCATTGGCGCGCAGTCTGCTCAGGCGCTATTCTATTTGCTATTGAGATCAGGATAAGTTATGGGACTTCAAGTGGGACAGTGAAGCTCCTGACCAAGCTTCGCTAATCATCACAAAGCTTCAAACAATTTTCGTCATGTCAAGTTTACATTAGAGGTCAACAGTTAAAGAGAATCGGTTATTTATTTTGTTAACTTAGCTTATTGCTCAATGTCCGATACATTCAATGATTTAAACAAACCATACTGTTTTAAATATGTTAAAATTCAAGTTATTATCAAAAACACATAAAGTTGATTCTCTTCGAATCGTTGGACAAACTGCATAAGACAAACAATCATATTCCGTATGCTATACTTGCTTGAGTGATGGAGTTGGGTCTTTAGAACAGATTTAAATAGGGCTATCATTAGTCAGTTCACTACAATAAACACAAAATAAGAGCAAAAAAAAGTCCCTACTCGATATTTTAATTTTGATGCATGACTCGTTTAAACATTGTGTAGGAAGCTTACTCTCACGTCGAATTGCAGGATTAATTTAAAAAAAAAACATTCAACGTATTGGTGAAATCGGCTTTATTTTGTGGCATGTCATATTCTTGAAAGACCTCTCTCACTCGTCGCTGCAGGATAATATCGGAGTCAAACCACAACCTCGCTGTCATCTCTACATGAATGTCGCTGGTAAACTCCTCCAGCAACATCCTATTTTCGCACTTAAATTTATGATCACATTAATATTCTATTTTAAATGGCCCACAAATCATAATTAGCACAGCCTTGCACGCGCATCCGTTGTGCCACCTCAACCATTAGCCCCCCCATACGTCTCTCTATCTCCTGCAGGATATCATTATAGTCATCAACCACTCTGTTCTCACTGCTGCATTTCGTGCATCTGTTCCACAACTCCAGGTACAGAATTTCCAGCTTTATCCTTATCTTGCTGAACCACAACATTGGCTCTGGGGACGCGACGACGGCCTGTCGTATCTTTGGTAATCTCATAATTGCCATGGGACCTTCCGCCATCATGTCCGTGATATCTGCAACCCATTTACTTTGCTGCTTATCCCGCAAACCACTGTCTGCCAATACATTTCTTTCCGGAACCATTTAATATGGCAGTTGTAGTGTGACAATTGCAGTCTTAAGTTCTCTCAGTCCATCATGAAGCGAGTGGAAAAAACTCTGTGTATTAAAGCTGTTCTGTGGGTTCCACGCAGCTTGCCAAAGTATTATATTTTTATCACGTATGATGAAACTTCCTTCTTACAAGGCCTAAAAACATCTCTTAGAATCGTTTTAAGCATAACATACACTTGCGTGTGTGTACCATTAATGTTATTTACCAGCTCTGTCTCGCCGGTGTTAAAGCAATTCCTCCACCCCATGTGCTTGAATTCACTTCCCCTAAATCCTATGGGGGTTACAAAGGCTCCTAATGATACAACTTTCTGAACTATGACTGATGACGGCCAATGACGGGGTCTGGCAGCCCATCTTTGAAGGATGCCGGGGCAATAACATCGTAGTGCGCATACCCTGCCCGCATGAAGAACACCTTTCCATGTCACCGGTATCGACGGCCCCGCTCTCTCATGATCCACTACTCCTGAATATGTAATTGGTGTCGAACATGCGTCTACGAATAAACTACTTCTAAGTAGAATTTTTCCATATCCAAATCGCCAGATCGACATTTTATTAAAGTGATATTATGGGCATTTTTCACTGTTTAATTGAGCTCAAAAGAATCAACAGGTCAACAGAATTAGTTTAAGTGAGGTTACTGACCAATTATCTGCAACTCATCTTGCTACCAGTTGTTTATAAAAAAATATATATTAGATTCGCTATTTTTCTTGAATCACCCAGTCCTCTAAGCCAAAATGATCAGTTAAAAACAAAAAAGTGTCTTTGTGTCGTATGAACGAATCTGTACTAAAACTAGATTTAGATTTACATCGTAAATCGCATCATTTATGTCGTCAGTTGTCAAAACGAAAGTACGGTTGATATTCAAATGCATTTTTTTCCGGGATATTGTTTTACTATGTTTATGCTGCATTAACAATTATAAGTGTATATGAAGTGAAAACACCAAAAAATAAACAACGGTTGCGATAGATACCTATAAACTGTAAGATGTCAATAATATCACTTAATGGAGTAAACGACAATAGTTTGGTTGACATGAAATGTCATGGATTCATATAATCTCGCATTTTCATTTGATCATACAATTCGAGGATTTTTATAATGTCTGATATATGACTTCGGACTTAAACGCGGAGAGAACACACGAATCTCGACGAAAATAAGGGATAGTTTTGTCTTGTTTGACATTAATACGAACATATGAAAGGCATTTGTCACCAATTGTCCTCGTTGATCCTTCAAATGTTTAGCGAAACCAGGTCAATTCATCACTCAACAGTCTAGAGCTTTAAGAGCAGTGATGCGACGTTGGGGTCGCGACCTAAACATAACTAAGCTGCGCTTTGGGAAAACGGGGCTTAATGCTTGCACGTAAAAACTGTCGTCGATAATTAGCATGTATCGCCTGTGACTGTTTAGTCTAATCATAGACGAAAACTTTACACCGGTATTCATTTTTTTCGATTTTAACAGACCGATCTGTTCTTAGATAGTGTGGCTTACGAGAAGGCAAGGCAAGTTTATGCTACGAGTGCCGCCAGGTAACTAGCTCAGGTCACAGAGTAACCCCGGCTGGCTATTCCAGGATACATAAACTGTACATTCCTGTATATATAACATACATAATCTTCGCTCTTGGTAGCGGCACAACCTCACAGTAATCTCCGACGACACTTTCCGCCTTGACTGAATTTCGTGTTGAACATATTTTTTTAAACAACGATCCCATACAAGCGGTAAATGTAGTCCCTATAAGACTGTAAGCACTTGCATTAAGCCCAGTTTTCCAAAAACAAGGCTCATATTACAGCTTCACTTCAATTAAACTATTTGACAATTAAGCTAAGAAATTATCGGTCTGTATGTCATGTCGTGTAACTTACCAATCAATGTACAAACGTGACTTCATGCTTACTAACTTCAGTCTCGGTAAACACCAAATGTTTATTTAATGTCATCACACATTTCTGACCTATATGTGTACATACAGAATGTTTTCATGTTCGCTCACATATATGAGGTTATTTATTTTATTTTATTTTTTAAAAAACGACGTATTTCCATGTATGTGTTGGGCAAAACCGAAAATCATATTTGTATACATATGCACTGTGCGTTAGAACGCCATTTTTGCGTGCGGTATTAAGTGTATATAGTGTTCATCGTCAAATTACTGGACATACTAGTAATTAATGGGTAATGTCTAGTGTATTAATACCTTTTTAAAACAAGTATTCATTTTTTTATTTGGATTTATGTTTTACGGTATGTAACTGTCTCTTGTGTTATGTCGTGGTATACATTAGTTGTGTCATGCAAACATGGGTCTTAAGGCATATGCGGTCAGTCAAGCCTGCTTATGAGCGCAGTCTGGTCAGCAGCTTCTTTGTCCGCTAATACGACCACGAAACTTTGGTCGATATTAAAGCTGTCTATGTAGCTCCTGACCAGACCTCGCGAATGCACACGCTGGACTGGAGCTACACTGACCGCCTATGGCACGAGACCGATTTTGCCGTAACGCGGCTCATATCGGATTTCAAATCCGCTTCCCGTCTTCGCGAACTAGCTAAATGTTTGAACGAATCAAGTATAAGTTTATTAAATTATCGCAATGCCTTCTGCGTTGTGGTTTCAATATAAACACAATTTTACGCTTTAAAGGGGCCTTTTCACGTTTCAGTAAATTGACAAAAAAATTATCAGATTCGCAAAGTATCGTTATAGTTATGATATGTGCTAGGCAACAGCAATACTGAACATGTACCATGCTCTAAAATATCCATTATATGCTTGTTTTAACTATTTTAAAACCTGAACATTATAAAGCGTTGCAACGCCAAACGATTGAATACTTTGGAGAGTTTTGTTGTTGTCGTTATATTTTGTAATACTAAGAAATTTACTTATATATCAAATACAATGTATCGCTCATTGTATGAGCGCGGATGGCCGAGTGGTCTAAGCAATATACTTTTACTCCAAGGGTCTGTTGTTCGAGCCCGGTCGAGGGTAACTTTTTTCTGTCTTTAATTGTATTCTTGTTTTTTACTGTAGCTTTTTATATCAAATGTTTACATTTATCAATATAAAGCATTGCAAACTTCAATACATGCCAAAATCTGTGAAACGGCCCTTTAATGCTGGGGAAACGCAATACACTTCCATGGTATTTATTTTGCTGAGTGTTTGACAGTATTTCGGTTAAACAATATCATTATGTGTGCTGCTTACTGAAAATATGTATATTTTCAATCATGGACGAAACAATATGCTTAAATGGAATTTAGCGTGTATATGAATTATCTTCTATCAAAAATATAGTCTATGCGAACAGTGTCGTCCCTGATTAACATGTGCGGGGTGCATAGGCACATTTTATGTTTATTAAGCAAAAGATAAAACGTGGATGAAACATGATGCTATATCTTTATTTTGATAAATTCTTCACATCGCTTGTTGACCAGAAAACGTGAATCATCAAATCAATCGACGGATAACGGTCAGACAACATCAAACAGGAACGCAAAAACGGTAATCAAATAAAACAAAATGGCGCAAAATGTTTAGTGTACACAGGGATACGGTAAAAGTGGACTGTTACAGGCCAATACGCTAGTCTATGTTCTCCAAACCATGACCTGTTATCGATAATACCGGAACGTTTTAATTCAATTGGCAATAAATTGTCACAACTTTCAGAGTACACCCCACACGTAAACATGGCTAGTATAATTATAGTTTAAATGCATGCATTTAACTGTTAAGCCTACTCAATGTGAGTTTTTTAAATCATCTGTTTTCCGTCGTGCGTCATCCGTTAACGTTCCCCTCATCGACATATCCTTTGCAGCAGAGCGGATCTATAAAAAACTTCGAACAAATAACCTTGGGTTATAAAATATGTTCTTATCGTTCATGTCCTCCGCAGAAGACGTGAGCTAAACATAAATTAAACAGAACACCTATATTTTCTTCAATGAAACTTCCGAGAATGCAGGTTTCATATTAGGTTTGTAAAATCGCTAAGTGATCGTTTAAAACGTTTAATTTTGAAAAATTGAAGTGGTTATTGCATTTACGAATACGTATTGTCATGCCGAAACGAAGACATGGAACACCAACGGGGAATCTCCTTTAAACTATGAGGTTTAAGGATATGACGTTTTCCGCTTAAAACCATTAATGTAGAATAATGCAACTTGTAAATAACTGTTTTGCGATTAAAATACGTATTGTCATGCTTATACAAAGAAACAAAGAGTTAAGGATATGCCATTTTCGGTTTTCATTTCAACTGCATAATGACTTTCAAAAGAAAGCATTAAGTCCGATTAATATTAGTTGCACAAACACTATGTAATGCACTTTGTAATTATAACAAATATTGTATGGTACATTCGTTACTTGATTAGTAATTAAATAAAAACTGCACACCATATCAAACGAGTCTGTCAGTGGTCAATGCGGTTTCCAGAGTGTCAAGCCATTGTACTTAACACAATTCAAACAAGCTAGTTAATTGCAGTGTTGAGCTTGATTATTATAATTATTAACATATTTGTTGTGGAGGATCAAAGTCATGAAGTAGTTTAAATTTGTGTAACAATTAATACGATACTTATTTTTTTCAGTACCAAAGTCCATAGCATCCATAAAACATATTCTTGCAAATACCATAACATCGAAACCAAACAAACATCATTTTTCTAGCAGACTTAAAAACATGTTATAATAAGAAACTTCATCGTTTATAATGTAATTGTTGTTTTAAGAATATAGATATGATATACATTAATTTAAGATTTGATTGAAAATGGTGTCCGGATAAACACTGGATATGGTTGTTTGTGGCAGATGTGCATGCTGATGTGGAGCGGCGCTGGCCGCATATGATATAAGACCTGTTTTCGCACGAGGGGGTTCAAATAAGTTCATAAAAGGGCATATGAAGTGAATCATATGTCTTATGCCAACTAACTGACGCGAAAATTTAAACAAATGTGTTTCTTTAAATGGATATGTTAAAATGTAGAAAAGAAATAAACAACGACCATATATGCGCTATGTTTGATTAATCACCTTTGTAGATCGGCATTCAGACTCAAATAACAATAAAAGGTACATCGTCTAACTAATGATGGTTAGTGAATGGGATTTGTGTGTCAATCTGTCATGTAGGTTATGCATATGTGTCCTGTCAGGCACTCTATTACTCAGAATTTTGATTGCTTATCATACAATATTTTCCTAATTTTGCCAATGTTAAATGGCAAGAGTGCTGTGCAAATGAAGGATACTTAACCGCACCGTAGGTTGCACATATCACTTATATCGCCTCATAATTATCACTTAACTGATCAAAACTGTCGGTTGAATGTAAATAAAACAAACAAAAACACGATGCTTTATAACGGAAGTATGATAGTGAATGCCCATGCCGCTGTGAATTTCATCTTTCTAAACATGTCTTTCCTCCAACTGGTATCGGGAAAACAATAAAGTATGATGAGCAGTATCTTATGAAAAAAATGAATATTTTTTACTGAAAACTTACCAAATATATTTCGATTGTTCTGTTAATTAGCGGATATTTAATAATGTATAAGATCTTATTTTAGTTGCCAACTGGGTGTGACCTATCTATTATTGTATTACAGTCATATTTACTTTCTCATTAACTTTGGTAAAAAAATCGTCTAAACCGTAAGAGAAATTGTCATTTTGTATATTCAATCCATGGATCTGAACACAGCGTGTCACATTATAATAACAAAAGATAAACATTCACTAGCTTATAATACATCTCATTGGAAACTTATGTATTGTTGTTATTATCCTTCCATCTGATAACACGGAGGACAGGTATTCCATCTGATAACTCTAAGGTACTGGTATACTTGGAGAACGTACAGGCTCTACAACGCGGAGAGAGGTCATAGAGTGATGACACTTTTTAAAACACATAACGTTAATTGTCTTATCCATTAAACGTGTAGACGAGTTTTTCATTAAAAATTGTTAAGCAGTTAGATTTATTTAAGATGTTCATGCTAGTATTTAACGAATTATTTCAATATCACTAATGTCTTTTTAATATGAAACCAAACGCAAACAACGGTTGGTACATGTAAACATAAGTAACATAGATAGATGCATCCAGGGTTTTACGGGACGCGATTTTCTGCGTCAAATACGCATAAAATGCAAGTCAAGACCCGTCATATTTGTTAATTTGCGTCCCATTTGACGCACAATCATTTTGACGTATTGATTCTCGTAATATCAACAAGAAACTCTGAAAGACAACTGTAGTGCGTAATTTTCTAGAAGGATGTACTGGTTGTCTCGCTTGTTGATTTATCGACCAATCGTGCACCTGCTGTTGCTAGTTGCAAAGTCCCGAATTGAGATTACATTGCGTAAATGTAAGCTATTTATGTCGCTATGAAAGAAAAGCTTACTGAGGTTACGATAACTTATTATCTGGCAAGCAAGATTAAACTATAAAAATAAATACAATCTTTAATTGTATAGGTGTGCGTTATATCATCACATATTGTTTACGTAAATAATCGATTACTATTCTTTTAACTAACTGACTTTGACACAGCAAGCATATTTATTGGGACCCCCATTTTTATTGACAGGACCCCTGAAAATTATTAACTAGAGTCCAAGGGACACCTAAAATTTGTCATGAATGCAAAACGCTGGATGCATGGATTAAAATTAACGTACATGATATACGAAATTTATATGTCTTACAAAATTAATAAATAAGCAAAAACAGAACATATATGCCATTGCTATTGATACTATTTGATTTGCAATATGTGAAATTATCACAGAATGCGGTCATCTACGTTTCATTGAGCTCAATTGATATCGCCAACTTGTATAATTAATAAAGGGAGGAAATCGGTATGAATTTGAAGCAAATATACCGTATACATGAATCGTGTCATTTAATTAGATTAAGAAGTTGACTTAGTTGTAATAACATATAAATTATTATACGCAACCTCGTGAGCAAAGTCGCGTTTGTGGAAATGTCATGTATTTAGTGTATTCAGATATTCAAACCGCGTTTTCTCCCGAACATTGCTATTTCTTCATCTGTGGAAAGGCTGTGCAGATAACTGTTTGTTGGCAGTGTTTTTATTATTATATAACCTCTGTATACACATTTTACATCACCCAGAACCTGCGCGACTATTACTCACATAGGAAATGTGTCTGTTCCCTGACGGAAAGATGCATTCCATTAGTGTGTTTATACCAGAACGCCAATGCATGAACATAAACATGCTGCTGATGGCATGCAATACGAGGACAGGTTGATTAGTATGTTCATGGCAAAGGTTGTCATGCAAGTGAACTCAGACCTCGATTGATGTGAACCATTATTAGCAATCTTTGGATGCCGAATAAATGAGAATTCACACGTTTCACTATTCTTGAACCTTTTGACTACAATGCATCTTATAACAAGACACGTGTTACTGTAATAGGTTGTGTTGGTTTCTTTTTAAGCCCGCTAGTATACTTTATATCTCACCTTCTACAAACATGAACAAGTCCGATTGGCTTAGAGCGGTCACGTGCCCATGGTGTATTTTCCATACAGCCCGAGTAATTCCCATACACACCGAGTAATCGAGTGGTCGGTTGAGATATAATCGTTATACAGTTAGTAACTTAGGGTGTATGGGATATACAGCCTCAATTCTTTCACACCGTACTCGAGCTTCGCTCTCCTATGGTATGAAATTACTGAGGGTGTATATCCCATACGCCATCACTTACTAATAGTGTAACTAAAGAAATGTGGATGTTTGTATATACAGCTACCGCCGGGGAGTGCCATATACAAAATACATTACAGCAATAAAATCGCTTTAAACATATATCATTTAATAACGGTTAACGTTATAACAAACTGCTGGTTGTTAAAATGTATAATAATGTACCGTCGAATGAATGCAATTATTTAAATACGGCAATTTAACGTTCATAATGCAACACTCATTAAATCATTAAATAGGTATTTCATTTCAATAATAAAGCTCGCGTTTTAACACAGATCTCGCTTTAAAAATAAAAATAGTATGTGAGTCCATAAGAACAAAGAGCTGAAAGTGTGTTGTAAATATAATCTTCGATAAATACTGTTACTTGTTTCTTCTTACCAAATAACATTCACTAGGAACTACTTCTGCCTGGATCTTGATCGAACGTTAGAAAAAAATAATTGATCATTGTTTTTGGAAAACTAGGCTTAATGCATGTGCGGAAAGTGTCGTCCCATATTAGCCTATGCAGTCCGCACAGGCTAATCAGGGATGACAATGTCCGATTTTATGGTATATTTCGTCTAAAGGCAGTCTTGTTTAAGCGAAAGTTCAGTTGGTTGGAAATTGCCGTTCAGAAAAAGGCTCAAATAATAAACATACGTGTCTAAAATATAGTATGTACGAACTTTCGTATTTTGACAGGGCTTATATAAATGGACGACTACTAAGCTTTCAACCGTTACAAAGATTACTGATTTAGAACTTCATAGGCTGTTAGGTAATGATATGTCGATTATTTTAGAATGATGTGAGGCGTCAATAATGTATCTTGTTCAGATATAAGTGTAAACCTTTTTATTTTAGCTCGATTGCATAGAAAGCCTGATGATTATTTTAGCCACTCTCGAGCCCGTTTCCTGGCACTTGTACCAGTACTTTGTGTCTCAAAAGAACGCCCCCACTGTTGGGATCGAACCCGTGACCTCCCGGTCGCCTGACTAAGTGTATATGGTGTTCAAATATTGATTAAGTCGTAAGGCTTTGTCTTATGTTTCCTATGTTTGCAAAACATAATGTAAAATGATGACAAATATAATTGATCGCAAACAATAAAAAATAAGTGTTTTTATTGCACTAATGATACTGTTTATCAAGATCGAAATTATTCAATACATACTTATCAGAGGGACGTCAATCCCACGTATGTTTTCACACTAAATTTAACCACGACTATAAAACATAACCTTTATTAATATATATATATATATATATATATATATATATATATATATATATATATATATATATATATATATATATATATATATATATAAGCATTCAATTGGGCTACATGGAGAGTAAAATACCGCTAGGTCATGCAAAGGTTGCAAGGTTTCATTTAAAGTAAAACTGTTAGTTCTGTGTTTGTTTGAAACATAATTCAGAACGAAATAACCACTTATTTTTCTCAAAAATATTCCGAAAACCAGATCTATGACAGCCTACAGCTTTCGTTGCCCATCTAATGTATACACAAATGGTCACTTTATGAAAAAAAGACAAGTACAATTTCTCTCCTGCTAATAAGTCTTCATTGGCCTAAACCTATTCCAAGTTTTATTGAACATACCAAGTCACATCGAAAATCATAATTCGATTTACTTGCAATTTAAATACTCCTTGATGTTATGTTCACGTGATGAATATAATAAGTTCACGAGGCACGATGAAATGGAGTAAATAAACTATATCTTCAAGTGTCGTCAATATTCTAGATTTTAGTATAATATATAGACATTTTAATTTTAGTAAAAATTCCATATTAGTATGATGAATATTATTAAGTAACCGTAAATGAAAGGATTAATTATACTTATGGAAAATACTTCTGCTTTGACATATGCATACATATATCCATGTAGGTTACGATTAGATAGAGCATACGGAAATAAAGAGTTAAAGCCATGCAATTAAGACAATACATCGAACCATAAGAGAGTGAGTCTAAGGTACTTTTCATATTTGGTTTGATTGTGAACACCTTCGTAGCATGAAAATCACCACGTCTCTTTTAAGTTGGTGACTTTTCCACACTCAACATAGATACAGGACCAATTTAACCAATTTAAAATTAACTTTTTAACGATCGAATACTCAACAATAACGCAAACATGTACTTGCACAATCAAAATTGGGAAGTATGATCGACCGTCTGAATAACAACCAATCCATCAATACTGAAAGCTTGAGTCTTTTTAATTAAATTAGTGTTTTTACAAACGAATTCCTTATTCTTATGAAATGAATCAGTCTTTTGTTTTCCATCGTCTGTAAAATGTTTCAATTTAACGGAGCATTTAAGAAATTCATAACGCGATGTTGATATGCTTGAAACTTGGTTGGGCAGACGCACTAGGAAAAATATAAGTGTCCATCTTCTCTTCAATACTCATCAATATATGTATATTTTGTAAAACGCATGGTTTTGTGTATTTTATTCAAAGAAGACATATACATTGTTCAATAATACAATTAGCTCTTGAACTGTTTAATACATATAATGCCTTTAAAATACATACTGTCATGCTTATACAAAGACATGTAACACCAGTTAAGGATATTCCGTTAACGGCTTTTAGTGTTTGTCTGCACGTAACACATGATTGGTATGCATGAGTATAATGCTGAATTAGATATTTAATTGATGAAAGAAGGAAGTATTGTGAATGGCCAGTGACAATAAATGGTCACGTGGATTTTCTCCTCCTATGAGGATTAGAGGAACTTTAAAATTAATATTTTTTCTTAATAAAACATGATATTAAATAAATTTACTCACACTAAATTCATAATTACGTCCATGAAACATAAACAAATTATAATAGCAAGTCAAGTTGCATACAAAAATGTTTGAAATCAACATTATTTTAACCTCGTGCCCAAGTTAGTCATTAATGATCTTACAACGAATGACGTTGCGTGATTCACCGATAATTTGTTCCAGGTGTGTTCAATGGTTGACCATTTGTATTACTGTGTTGCTTGACTGTGTCTGCACTATTGTACAGTATATCTAAAAAATTTAAGTTTTAAATACAACACTTAGCACTTAAGATTGAGACTTCAATAAGACAAAAGCACGCTTTTTTCTACCAGTATGCGCAACTCAAATTATATTGAAAGAGTGCATTGCATTCGAGTTTTTCTTCGTGCATACAACATCATTTAAGATTGTATTACTGAATTTCTGCGCTTTCTAAATGTTTGATTATAAACAATATATTTATTATACATAAGTGCTTAGCACAACTTTATCAATATGTGTTTACACAATCAATGAGAGTGAAATTATAATGGACATAAATTGAAAATATTTTTAAATAAAACGACTTTATATGAAATCAATAAATTAACATGCAAAACATACATATAACATGCTTTGGAACTACGCTTTCGAATAATAGTCTGACAATCACAGTTTAAAATGTTTATTTCGAGTGCATAAAACTAAAACGATATTTGTCTAATGCCGTTCCAACGTTACATATATTAACGATACATCAGTCATATAAATTGTATGCATTTAAATACGGGCACTAATAAGCAATTATATCCAGAAGCATGTAGCCTATAGAGGAAATAATTTTAGTAAAGATATTAATAGGCATAAATGCATTATCGTATAAATCGTTGATATGCATCTTTGAAACTAAGAATACTTTGTAAGCTGACTTGTATACAAGGTATTCGTCGCGAGTTTAATATAGTTGTATCATCACATCATGGGGAATCACCTTTCGTTGTTTTTTTTCGAAATTAATTTCGAAATGATTACGTCATTGAGCGACCAGACTTTATTGCTTTATAAGAGCAAATTGTCTGTTGTTTTCATTGCAGGTCAAACAGTGGCATGGTTTCGTTAAGTGGCGTACGGCTAATGATTTCCACATAATCCGAGTTTGTTGATGTAAAACTTTTATCATATACGCAAACCTGCCAATATTCGCAAATTCATGATAATAATGACAAAATAGCAAGTACAATATAAAGAAGTGAAACATTATGAAAAAGCAAATACAATCACTTCTTGAAATCTGGCAACAAAACAATCTTTGTATTACATGTCTCTGATTAGTTCCTTCGGCTCCATTAACTTCTTACACTTTAATGCAGAACTACATTACAATTCTGTAGAAGATGTCCACCAGCTTATTAACAGCACATCCGTCTATGCACATCTGATGTGCCACTTCCATCATTATCTCCATCTTACGTCTATATATCTCCTGCAGGATAACGTCGTGCTTATCGCTACGCTGTCCGGTTCTGATGAATGCCTCCAGCTCCAGCATCTCCAGCTCCATCCTTATTTTGCTGAACCACAACATCGGCTCTGGGGACGCGATGACGGCCTGTCGTATCCTCTGTAATCTTAGTATAACTCTCGGACCTTCGTCCATCATGTCCGTTATATCTGCTACCCATTTACGTTGCTGCTTATCCTGCAAACCACTTGCTGCCATTAAATTTCTTTCCGGAATCATGTAGTATGACAGTTGTTGTGTGACAATAGCAGTCTTAAGGGCTCTCAGTCCGTCATGAAGCCAGTATAAAAAACTGCGTTGATAAAAGTTATGCTGCGGGTTATTCTCAGCTTGCCAAAGTACTATATTTTTAATCACGTATGATGTAACTTCTTTCTTACAAGGCTTAAGAACATCTTTAACAATCATTTTAAGCATAACATAAACTTGCGTTTGTGTGCTATTAAGATTGTTTACAAGTTCTGTCTCACCAGTGTTAAAACACATCCTCCATTCCATGTGCTTGTAATTACTTCCCTTAAACCCGACTGGGGTTAGGTAGGCTTCTAATGATACGACTTTCTGAACTATCAATGGTAAAGGCCAATGACGGGGTCTGGCAGCCCATCTTTGGAGGATGCTGGGACAGCGACAACGTAGTGCGATTACTCTGTCAACATGAAGTATACCTGAAATTGTTGCAGGAGTCGACGGCCCCGCTCTCTCATGTGCAACTATTTTTGCTGATTGTGTAAATAATGCCGAACATTCGTCTAGGAATAAACTACTACTAAGTAGAACGGCTCCATATCCATTATCACACAGGGAATTACAAATTTGTTCAAACCGTGTATGCGCTGGTCTCTCTTGTAACAGTCTGCAATGTCCTGGATATACGCGTGTATCCATCCTAAACACATCAAGGTCGTTTTGTATGGTATGAAGATTGATACCAGCTTCCACACAGAGGACACCCTTCAACACGTGCAACATGTCCTTGTCGCTTTCAAAAACACAGGTCAGTCCCTCTGCCTTGCTTCCTGCTGTAATAAGAAAGGCATGGCTTGATCGTGTTTTTGCCAGCCTATCATATTCCCTGTATTTCTCAACCCGCCATCTTCTGATCTCCTCGCTGTATCCCAGCCGGGTCATTATAGTACATATTTGCATGGACATATTTTCGACATGATTCTTAAAATACAAAAACACAATATAAATGTTAGTTCACGATGAGTATTTAATTCTATTTCCACTATAAACTATTAAATGCACGTTCCATACATTGGTAAAAATGTAGTTTCAGATAATGTTTATGTTTCAGTTATTCATACAAAGTGCGAAGAGCTTTCTAATTTTTAAATAACATAAGAAATAGAACGAGTTAAAATAAATGCATACATCATTTGTATCTGCATTTCATGTTGCGTATTTTATTAAGTTTCATAAGTAGTGTTGTAGTATTTATTGTAGTGTGGATATTTGAAATATATTAATTACATTTTGTATACGTTAACATTATTTTATATATAATAATTGACTAAATTAATTATCATGGGTCGATTTTTTTTCAATTATGTTTAGCTTTTTCACCGAATCATATTGTTTCCTAAATCATAACAAGTGAATAGTACGTTATTTTCTCATTATCATCATGTAAAATTACATTATTATTTCATTCAGTAATGTCATTGAATCTCGTACATTTATATACTTTTAAACTCGAGTTATAAAACCCTGATATGTAAAGCGTCAGGTACCGTGCGTTAGAAACGTAATTCCGAATGATGCGGATCACTTAGTCTTACCAGATTAATCTTGTTTAATAGGTTATACGTGACACATCTTAAACAAAAATGTACATACATTCATATTGTAGAGACGTTAAATACAGTTCCGTGCGTTCCTACTACTAACGCCAATATGACCATACGATTTACACGAAATTCAGTAATAACTCATTTAAAAGTTGTGCTCATTTATAAAAACAGTTTTAGTATAGTTTATTAAAATTCTAAATCATACCTATTGTGTTATGTTCCTGAATCAGGATTAAGGAAACTATAACACGCATAAAGTTCCATAATGAATCCACACCTGAACCCTAACGGTCGTGCTTGCACAATTAATCCAGTGAGAAGATTATTTAATAACTTCAATGTGGTATAAAGCATGTGGTTTGTTGTTTTCTATCAAGGTTAGAGTTTCGTTTAAGAACTGCAAACTGTAATCAAGTAAACACAAATTCCCTGCGTACCTAATCGCATGTGATTACTGTACATAGCGCTGTGTCTGGCATCGCTTTCAATTCATCCCTTACCCGTGAGAGACGACTGTGCAGGCTGCTGTGGCTGGGAACGCTTTCAGTCCCGAACTTACCTGAGAGTGTCGACTGTACAGGTTGCTGTGTATGGGGACGCTTTCAGTCTTACTTAATGACATACCTGAGAGTGACCGCTGTACAGACTGCTTTGTCTTGGAATACATTATTTATCAAAATCAACATAAATTTGCTGCGTGTGCATTTCTTTCAGACCGATCTACAAATTATACATGCGTCAAACACGTATTTTAGAATGCCGGATGATAAGCAAAATGACACGCGTTTATTCGGCACATTGATTTTAAGGGAGACTTGAAGAAAAGAGGAGCCGAACGAATATCAATAAGTTAAATGACCAACACATGTTTACATAATTGAATGAAATAGGAATACATGCTGTCTACAACTTTTTTATATCGGGTTGTGGTCAGAATTGGTTTTCTATGAGATGCACAAAGTGAGTTTTCGCATTAATTTTCTTATTTAATGCATACAAAGCGATTTTTGCTGATAAAACAGCTAGCGTTGAACTTTATATTTGAGCAATATTGTTCCCATTTAACACTATACACTTAACTAGATTATTCCAGGGTCACATCAAGTAAAAGTTGTCAATTTGCTATCAGTGCCTTTTTAGTATTAAGGTCACAATATACTTATTCCAAACCTTTTGTTATTTCATTTAACATATCCAACTGTAGTCAAAAATAAAGTCAACATTTTGAACGTATGAATCCCCATATTATAACATGTTGTTGATGAGCATTCTATTAAGCTTAATGCATTTAAAACATAAGAAGATTGATCATGAGAAGGAGAAGAAAGAATTTCATTCGTTTCCAAGTTCGCTGTGTGTTCATGTTTTTACCAGAAGTTTTAAACTGATGTAACCCGCATTCGCGCACGTTTCCCTCTGTAGTTTCCAGTCTTAAAACATAACATTGATTTCTTAGTGAACATCAATACTTCCTCTTTACACAAGTCTACATTAAATAGCATACGAGTGGAGTTAATTGAACACATGTCTTCCAGTTTATCAATGTGTGTATACTTGCACATCTCAATTATTTAGTATAATGTTACTTACATTCTCTGAGTTACCCGTACCTAACGGCTTCACATGCCTCAGTGTCTAGGAACGCTTTCAGTCACTTACTAACTACTAGTTTGCGTCTAGTTAGAGAGTAGTGTCTGGGAACGCGTTAAGTCCTTGACTTACCCGAATCTAACGGCTGGAAAGGCTGTTGTACCTAGGAGCGCGTTAAGTCCTTGACATTCCCGTACGCGACGGATGCACTGGCTGCTGTGTCTACGAGCGCTTTAAGTCCCTGACTAACCGAGAAGGCTGCAAAGGCTGTATTGTCTAGGAGCGCTTTCATTTCTTTACTTACCGGTACGTGACGGTTGAACCAGCTTAAGTGTGTAAGAGCGATTTTAGTGTGTTACTTACCTTAACATAAAGGTTGCAAATACTTTTGTTTCTAGGAGCGGTTTAAGTCAATTACTTACCCGTATGTGAAGGCTGCACAAGTTGCTGTGTCTGGGAGCGCTTTCGGTCCCTGACTTACCCGTATGTGAAGGCTGCACAGGCTGCAGTGTCTTGGAGTGCTTTCAGTCCCTGACTTACCCGTTCGTGAATGTTTCACAGGCCGCTAAGAGTGCTTTCAGTCCCTGACTTATCCGTAGGTTAAGGCTGCCACAAGCTACTGTGTCGAGCGAGGAGTGTTTTAAGTCCCTGATGTACCCGAACGTGAAGATTGCACATGCTGCTAGAAGCGCTTTTAGTCCCGGACTTACCCGTATGTGAAGGTTGCACAGGCTACTGTGTCTAGGAGCGTTTTCAGTCCCCGACTTACCCGTATGTGAAGGTTGCACAGACTACTGTGTCTAGGGGCGCTTTCAGTCCCTGACTTATCCGTATGTGAAGGTTGCACAGGCTACTGTGTCTAGGAGCGCTTTCAGTCCCTGACTAACCCGTATGTGAAGGCTGCACAGACTACTTTGTCTAGGAGCGCTTTTAGTCCCTGACTTACCTGTATGTGAAGGCTGCACAGACTACTGTGTCTAGGAGCGCTTTCAGTCACTGACTTACCCGTATGTGAAGGCTGCACAGACTACTGTGTCTAGGAGCGCTTTCAGTCCCTGACTTACCCGTATGTGAAGGTTGCACAGGCTACTGTGTCTCGGAGCGCTTTCAGTCCCTGACTTATCCGTATGTGAAGGCTGCACAGATTACTGTGTCTGGGAGCGCTTTCAGTCCCTGACTTACCCGTACGTGAAGGCTGCGCAGACTACTGTGTCTAGGAGCGCTTCCAATCCCTGACATACCCATATGTGAAGGCTGCACAGGCTACTGTGTCTAGGAGCGCTTTCAGTCCCTGACTTACCCGTATGTTAAGGCTGCACAGACTACTGTGTCTAGGAGCACTTTCAGTCCCTGACTTACCCGTATGTGAAGGTTGCACAGGCTACTGTGTCTAGGAGCACTTTCAGTCCCTGACTTACCCCTATGTGAAGGCTGCACAGACTACTGTGTCTAGGATCGCTTTCAGTCACGAATTACCCGTATGTGAAGGCTGCACATACTACTGTGTATAGGAGCGCTTTCAGTCCCTGACTTACCCGTATGTGAAGGCTGCACAGGCTACTGTGTCTAGGAGCGCTTTCAGTCCCTGACTTACCCGTATGTGAAGGCTGCACAGACTACTGTGTCTAGGAGCGCTTTCAGTCCCTGATTTACCGGTATGTGAAGGTTGCACAGGCTACTGTGTCTAGGAGCTCTTTCAGTCCCTGACTTACCCGTATGTGAAGGTTGCACAGGCTACTGTGTCTAGGAGCGCTTTCAGTCCCTGACTTACCCGTATGTGAAGGCTGCACAGACTACTGTATCTAGGAGCGCTTTCAGTCCCTGACTTACACGTATGTGAAAGCTGCACAGGCTACTGTGTCTAGGAGCGCTTTCAGTCCCTGACTTACCCGTAAATGAAGGCTGCACAGTCTACTGTGTCTAGGAGCGCTTTTAGTCCCTGACTTAGCCGTATGTGAAGGTTGCACAGGCTAATGTGTCTAGGAGCGCTTTCAGTCCCTGACTAACCCGTATGTGAAGGCTGCACAGACTACTGTGTCTAGGAGCGCTTTCAGTCCCTGACTTACTCGTATGTGAAGGTTGCACAGGCTACTGTGTCTAGGAGCGCTTTCAGTCCCTGACTTACCCGTATGTGAAGGCTGCACAGGCTACTGTGTCCAGGAGCGCTTTCAGTCTCTGACTTACCCGTATGTGAAGGTTGCACAGGCTACTGTGTCCAGGAGCTCTTTCAGTCCCTGACTTACCCGTACGTGAAGGCTGCACAGACTACTGTGTCTAGGAGCTCTTTCAGTCCCTGACTTACCCGTATGTGAAGGTTGCACAGGCTACTGTGTCTAGGAGCACTTTCAGTCCCTGACTTACCCGTATGTGAAGGCTGAACAGACTAGTACACTACTGTGTCTAGGAGCGCTCTCAGTCTCTGACTCACCCGTATGTGAAGGCGGCACAGACTATTGTGGTTATGAGCGCTTTCAGTCCCTGACTTACCCGTATGTGAAGGCTGCACAGACTACTGTGTCTATGAGCGCTTTCAGTCCCTGACTTACCCGTACGTGAAGGCTGCACAGACTACTGTGTTTAGGAGCGCTTTCAGTCCCTGACTTACCCGTATGTGAAGGCTGCACAGACTACTGTGTCTAGGAGCGCTTTCAGTCCCTGACTTACCCGTAGTTGAAGGCTGCACAGACAACTGTGTCTAGGAGCGCTTTCAGTCCCTGACTTACCCGTATGTGAAGGCGGCACAGACTACTGTGTCTAGGAGCGCTTTTAGTCCCTGACTTACCCGTAGTTGAAGGCTGCACAGACTACTGTGTCTAGGAGCGCTTTCAGTCCCTGACTTACCCGTATGTGAAGGCGGCACAGACTACTGTGTCTATGAGCGCTTTCAGTCCCTGACTTACCCGTATGTGAAGGCTGCACAGTCTACTGTGTCTAGGAGCGCTTTTAGTCCCTGACTTACCCGTATGTGAAGGCTGCACAGGCTAATGTGTCTAGGAGCGCTTTCAGTCCCTGACTAACCCGTATGTGAAGGCTGCACAGACTACTGTGTCTAGGAGCGCTTTTAGTCCCTGACTTACTCGTATGTGAAGGTTGAACAGGCTACTGGGTCTAGGAGCGCTTTCAGTCCCTGACTTACCCGTATGTGAAGGCTGCACAGGCTACTGTGTCTAGGAGCGCTTTCAGTCTCTGACTTACCCGTATGTGAAGGTTGCACAGGCTACTGTGTCCAGGAGCTCTTTCAGTCCCTGACTTACCCGTACGTGAAGGCTGCACAGACTACTGTGTCTAGGAGCTCTTTCAGTCCCTGACTTACCCGTATGTGAAGGTTGCACAGGCTACTGTGTCTAGGAGCGCTTTCAGTCCCTGACTTACCCGTATGTGAAGGCTGAACAGACTAGTACACTACTGTGTCTAGGAGCGCTCTCAGTCTCTGACTTACCCGTATGTGAAGGCTGCACAGACTACTGTGGTTATGAGCGCTTTCAGTCCCTGACTTACCCGTATGTGAAGGCTGCACAGACTACTGTGTCTAGGAGCGCTTTCTGTCCCTGACTTACCCGTACGTGAAGGCTGCACATACTACTGTGTCTAGGAGCGCTTTCAGTCCCTGACTTACCCGTATGTGAAGGCTGCATTGACTACTGTGTCTAGGAGCGCTTTCAGTCCCTGACTTACCCGTAGTTGAAGGCTGCACAGACAACTGTGTCTAGGAGCGCTTTCAGTCCCTGACTTACCCGTATGTGAAGGCGGCACAGACTACTGTGTCTAGGAGCGCTTTTAGTCCCTGACTTACCCGTAGTTGAAGGCTGCACAGACTACTGTGTCTAGGAGCGCTTTCAGTCCCTGACTTACCCGTATGTGAAGGCGGCACAGACTACTGTGTCTATGAGCGCTTTCAGTCCCTGACTTACCCGTATGTAAAGGCTGCACAGTCTACTGTGTCTAGGAGCGCTTTTAGTCCCTGACTTACCCGTATGTGAAGGCTGCACAGGCTAATGTGTCTAGGAGCGCTTTCAGTCCCTGACTAACCCGTATGTGAAGGCTGCACAGACTACTGTGTCTAGGAGCGCTTTTAGTCCCTGACTTACTCGTATGTGAAGGTTGCACAGGCTACTGGGTCTAGGAGCGCTTTCAGTCCCTGACTTACCCGTATGTGAAGGCTGCACAGGCTACTGTGTCTAGGAGCGCTTTCAGTCTCTGACTTACCCGTATGTGAAGGTTGCACAGGCTACTGTGTCCAGGAGCTCTTTCAGTCCCTGACTTACCCGTACGTGAAGGCTGCACAGACTACTGTGTCTAGGAGCTCTTTCAGTCCCTGACTTACCCGTATGTGAAGGTTGCACAGGCTACTGTGTCTAGGAGCGCTTTCAGTCCCTGACTTACCCGTATGTGAAGGCTGAACAGACTAGTACACTACTGTGTCTAGGAGCGCTCTCAGTCTCTGACTTACCCGTATGTGAAGGCTGCACAGACTACTGTGGTTATAAGCGCTTTCAGTCCCTGACTTACCCGTATGTGAAGGCTGCACAGACTACTGTGTCTAGGAGCGCTTTCTGTCCCTGACTTACCCGTACGTGAAGGCTGCACATACTACTGTGTCTAGGAGCGCTTTCAGTCCCTGACTTACCCGTATGTGAAGGCTGCATTGACTACTGTGTCTAGGAGCGCTTTCAGTCCCTGACTTACCCGTAGTTGAAGGCTGCACAGACAACTGTGTCTAGGAGCGCTTTCAGTCCCTGACTTACCCGTATGTGAAGGCGGCACAGACTACTGTGTCTATAAGCGCTTTTAGTCCCTGACTTACCCGTAGTTGAAGGCTGCACAGACTACTGTGTCTAGGAGCGCTTTCAGTCCCTGACTTACCCGTATGTGAAGGCGGCACATACTACTGTGTCTATGAGCACTTTCAGTCCCTGACTTTCTCGAACGTTAAGGCTGCACAGTCTACTATGTCTAGGAGCGCTTTCAGTCCCTGCCTTACCCGTATGTAAAGGTTGCACAGGCTACAGTGTCTAGTAGCGCGTTCAGTCCCTGACTTACCCGTATGTGAAGGCTGCACAGACTACTGTGTCTAGGAGCGCTTTCAGTCCCTGACTTACTCGTATGTGAAGGCTGCACAGACTACTATGTCTAGGAGCGCTTTCAGTCCCTGACTTACCCGTATGTGAAGGCTGCACAGACAACTGTGTCTAGGAGCGCTTTCAGTCCCTGACTAACCCGTATGTGAAGGCTGCACAGACTACTGTGTCTAAGATTGCTTTCAGTCCCTGACTTACCCGTACGTGAAGGCTTCACAGACTACTGTGCCTAGGATTGCTTTCAGTCCCTGACTTACTCGTATGTGAAGGTTGCACTGACTACTATGTCTAGGAGTGCTTTCAGTCCCTGACTTACCCGTACGTCAAGGCTGCACAGACTACTGTGTCTAGGAGTGCGTTCAGTCCATGACTTACCCGTATCTGAAGATTGCACAGGCTACTATGTCTAGGAGCGCTTTCAGTCCATGACTTACACGTATGTGAATGTTGCAAAGACTACTGTGTCTAGGTGCGCTTTCAGTCCCTGACTAACCCGTATGTGAAGGCTGCACAGACGGCTGTGTCTAGGAGCGCTTTCAGTCCCTGACTTACTCGAATGTGAAGGTTGCACTGACTACTATGTCTAGGAGTGCTTTCAGTCCATGACTTACCCGTATGTGAAGGCTGCACAGACTACTGTGTCTAGGAGCGATTTCAGTCCCTGACTTACTC
This sequence comes from Dreissena polymorpha, assembly GCF_020536995.1. Classification (NCBI taxonomy): domain Eukaryota; kingdom Metazoa; phylum Mollusca; class Bivalvia; order Myida; family Dreissenidae; genus Dreissena; species Dreissena polymorpha. Next base: position 82,946,148 of record NC_068365.1, read on the forward strand.
CTATGTGAAGGCTGCACAGACTACTGTGTCTAGGAGCGCTTTCAGTCCCTGACTTACCCGTATGTGAAGGCTGCACAGACTACTGTGTCTAGGAGCGCTTTTAGTCCCTGACTTACTCGTATGTGAAGGTTGCACAGGCTACTGGGTCTAGGAGCGCTTTCAGTCCCTGACTTACCCGTATGTGAAGGCTGCACAGGCTACTGTGTCTAGGAGCGCTTTCAGTCTCTGACTTACCCGTATGTGAAGGTTGCACAGGCTACTGTGTCCAGGAGCTCTTTCAGTCCCTGACTTACCCGTACGTGAAGGCTGCACAGACTACTGTGTCTAGGAGCTCTTTCAGTCCCTGACTTACCCGTATGTGAAGGTTGCACAGGCTACTGTGTCTAGGAGCGCTTTCAGTCCCTGACTTACCCGTATGTGAAGGCTGAACAGACTAGTACACTACTGTGTCTAGGAGCGCTCTCAGTCTCTGACTTACCCGTATGTGAAGGCTGCACAGACTACTGTGGTTATGAGCGCTTTCAGTCCCTGACTTACCCGTATGTGAAGGCTGCACAGACTACTGTGTCTAGGAGCGCTTTCTGTCCCTGACTTACCCGTACGTGAAGGCTGCACATACTACTGTGTCTAGGAGCGCTTTCAGTCCCTGACTTACCCGTATGTGAAGGCTGCATTGACTACTGTGTCTAGGAGCGCTTTCAGTCCCTGACTTACCCGTAGTTGAAGGCTGCACAGACAACTGTGTCTAGGAGCGCTTTCAGTCCCTGACTTACCCGTATGTGAAGGCGGCACAGACTACTGTGTCTATAAGCGCTTTTAGTCCCTGACTTACCCGTAGTTGAAGGCTGCACAGACTACTGTGTCTAGGAGCGCTTTCAGTCCCTGACTTACCCGTATGTGAAGGCGGCACATACTACTGTGTCTATGAGCACTTTCAGTCCCTGACTTTCTCGAACGTTAAGGCTGCACAGTCTACTATGTCTAGGAGCGCTTTCAGTCCCTGCCTTACCCGTATGTAAAGGTTGCACAGGCTACAGTGTCTAGTAGCGCGTTCAGTCCCTGACTTACCCGTATGTGAAGGCTGCACAGACTACTGTGTCTAGGAGCGCTTTCAGTCCCTGACTTACTCGTATGTGAAGGCTGCACAGACTACTATGTCTAGGAGCGCTTTCAGTCCCTGACTTACCCGTATGTGAAGGCTGCACAGACAACTGTGTCTAGGAGCGCTTTCAGTCCCTGACTAACCCGTATGTGAAGGCTGCACAGACTACTGTGTCTAAGATTGCTTTCAGTCCCTGACTTACCCGTACGTGAAGGCTTCACAGACTACTGTACCTAGGATTGCTTTCAGTCCCTGACTTACTCGTATGTGAAGGTTGCACTGACTACTATGTCTAGGAGTGCTTTCAGTCCCTGACTTACCCGTACGTCAAGGCTGCACAGACTACTGTGTCTAGGAGTGCGTTCAGTCCATGACTTACCCGTATCTGAAGATTGCACAGGCTACTATGTCTAGGAGCGCTTTCAGTCCATGACTTACACGTATGTGAATGTTGCAAAGACTACTGTGTCTAGGTGCGCTTTCAGTCCCTGACTAACCCGTATGTGAAGGCTGCACAGACGGCTGTGTCTAGGAGCGCTTTCAGTCCCTGACTTACTCGAATGTGAAGGTTGCACTGACTACTATGTCTAGGAGTGCTTTCAGTCCATGACTTACCCGTATGTGAAGGCTGCACAGACTACTGTGTCTAGGAGCGATTTCAGTCCCTGACTTACTCCTATGTGAAGGCTGCACAGACTACTGTGTCTAGGAGCGCTTTCAGTCCCTGACTTACCCGTATGTGAAGGTTGCACAGACTACTGTGTCTAGGAGTGCTTTCAGTCCCTGACTAACCTGTACGTGAATTGCACAGGCTGCAATGAGTGCTTTTAGTCCTCGACTTATCCGTACGTGAAGGTTCCACAGGCTACAGTGTATAGGAGTGCGTTCAGTACCTGACTTATGCGTTCGTGAAGGTTGCACAGGCTGCTAGGAGTGCTCTCATTCCATGACTTAGTCGTGTCTGAAGGTTGTTCGGGCTTCTAAGAGCGCTTTCAGTCCCTGGCTTAGCCATACGTGAAGGTTGAACAGGCTACTGTGTCTAGGAGTGCTTCCAGATAACGAATTACCCGTACGTGAAGGTTGCACTGGCTGATAGGAGCGTTTCAGTCACTGACTTACCCGTACGTAAAGGTTGCACAGGCTACTGTGGCTATGAGTGTTTTCAGTCCCTGACCTACCCGTATTTGAAGGTTGCACCGACTACTAGGAGCGCTTTCAGTCCCGCACTTACTCGTATGTGAAGGTTGCACCGGCGACTGTGTCTAGGATTGCTTGGAGTCCCTGACTAACCTGTATGTGAAGGTTGCACAGGCGGACAAGAGCGCTTATATATCTTTACCTATCCGTACGTGAAGGTTGCACAGGCTACTGTGTATAAGAGTGCGTTCAGTTCCTGACTTACCCGTATGTGAAGGTTGCTCAGGTAACTGATTTACAAGTGGTTTCAGTTCCTGAATTACCCGTACGAGAAGGTTGCACTTGCTGCGTGAAGCGCTTCAGTCACTGACTTACCCGTACGTGAAGTTTGCACAGGCTAATGTGTCTATGAGTGCTTACAGTCCTTGACATACCCTACTTGAAGGTTGCACCGACTGCTAGGAGCGGTTTGAGTCCCTGACTTACCCGTATGTGAAGGTTGCACAGGCTACTGTGTCTAGGAGTGTTTTTCAGTCCCTGACATACTCGTTTGTGAAGGTTGCACAGGCTACTGTGTACAGGAGCGCTTTAAGTCCCTAAATTATCCGTACGTGAGGGTTGCACTGGCTGCTAGATGCGCTTCAGTCCCTGACTTACCGGTATGTGAAGGTTGCACAGGCTACTGTGTCTAGGAGCGCTTTCAGTCCCTGAATTTCCCGTATGTGAAGGTTGCACAGGCTACTGTGTCTAGGGGTGCTTTCGTTCCCTGACATACCCGTATGTGAAGGTGTCACAGGCTACTGTGTCTAGGAGTGCTTTCGTTCCCTGACAAACCCGTATGTGAAGCTTGCTCGGGCAGCTACGAGCGCTGTCAGTCCCTTACTTACCCGTACGTGAAGGTTTCACAGGCTACTGTGTCAATGAGTGTTTTCAGTCTCTGACTTACCCATACGTAAAGGTTGCACTGGCTGCTAGGAGCGCTACAGTCAATGACTAACCCGTGCGTGACGGTTGCACAGGCTACTGTTTTTTAGAGTGCTATTAGTCCCTGACTAACCCGTATGTAAAGTGTGCACTGACTGCTAAGGGCGCGCTTTATTCGCTGATTTACCCGTACGTTAATGTTGCACAGGATACTGTGTCTAGGAGTGCTTTCAGTTTCATAACGTTCAATCCCTCACTTTCCCGTACGTTAAGGCTGCACAGGCTGCTAGGAGCGCTTTCAGTTTTTGACTGACCTGTACGTAAAGGATGCACAGGCCACTGTGTCTAGGAGTGCTTACTTGCCCGTACATGATTTACCCTCGAGATGATTGTACAGGCTGATGTGGACTGGAACACTTTCATTCCAATGCTTACGTGTGATTGACGGCCGTACATGTTCTTGTATCTTTGGGCGCTTTCAGCCCCTGTCTAACCTGAGAGTGACGACTGTACAGGCTGCTGTGTCCTGGAACGCTTTCAGTCTGTGATGTGGCTCGATCGATGCCTCCTTCTGCCATTTTCAATCGGCTGTGGGTGCATAATTGTATTCAATCATTTAATTACAATGAAAAGACAAGAGAGCTGTCATGTTAGCCCGAATACTAAATTTCGTAAGAGATAAAAGCCTAAGGCTTTCGACGCAATCGAGCTAAAATAAATAGGTTTGAACTATACTAAAACAAATGTATGTGATATATGCAGCGAACACATTGAAACAATAGAACACCTTTTCTGGGAGTGCAAACATATTCAAATTCTATGGAACCAGTTAACAACATTTCTAGAGAAACAACATTTACAATTAACAGTGTCTCTCTTAAATATCAGTTTCGGTGTAAATACATTTGTTTTGGATAGGTTGCACTTAAAAAGATATTTATTTGTAGCTATGATTCTATGGACATATTTATATTGAAAATTTCTCAGTGTGCTATCTATAGTTGTTTTATATGGCATGATAAATATTTGTTTTCAATTAAATTCTTGTTCTCGAAGAAGGCTTTTTCATTTATTTTGAATCTTGGAGTTTTCTGCTGGGAGTTTAATTTGTAGTTTGTAAAATATTTTGTTTGTTTTGTTTTGTTTTGCAAGTATGTTTTCCGTGAATGATGTTTGAGTACATGGTGTGTTATTTGTATTAACTGTAGATTTAATATGTATGGGTATGCTTTTAATTAATGTGTAATACATTAGGAAATTTCTTGAAGGTATTCCGTATATATAACATATATTCTCAAAAGAATAGAAGTTTGTTTTCTGTAATCGTACAATTGGTCGACATATTTAATGTTTTGTTCAAAAAGTGTTTATAGAAAAAAGTATTATTGTTTGAAGTTATGTCTTTATTGTTCCATAAAATAGTTTTACTTGTGATTTGGGTTTTCTAGGTTATGAGTAGCATTAGTCCATGCCGATAAAACAGTAGATAGAAATATGTTTTCGTTTGCAATTTCATGCAAAATGGTAGTGTTGATGTTACATTCAAAAAGTAAGGAGTGACCCTATTTTTTTAGGATTTTCTAGTAGAATTATTTCCATTTACTCGTATTGGTATTATCTAGGTATCTTTTAACCCAGCTGCATTTGATTGCATTCAAGAATGAGTCGATGTCTGTTAATTGGATACCTCCATTTTCTACAGATCGAATTAACTGAGTTCGTTTAATTTTATCAGGCTTACCGTCCCATATGAAATTAAATATTGCTGATTTTATATCGTTAATAATATCATTTGGTGGATTTGGGAGAGTTGTTAGTGTATAAATTAATTTAGGGAGTGCAAATGTTTTTAACATGGTGTTTTTTTCCGATAGTGTAAGCTAACGGTGTTGCCATGATTTTAAACATTTTTTTTATTTTTGTAGTTTAGACAATATGTTTTTAAGAATAGTTTTATTTTCATTGTTTGTAAAGGTTATTCCTAACGTTGTTGCTTCTTCTGATGTCCAGATGAATTTCATTTCTTTTTTAAGATGCATATTACTTTGTTTAAATTTACCTACTCTTAGCACAGTACATTTACTTTTGCTTAATGTAAGACCCGATGCCATTCCAAAAAGGGTTAGCGATTCTATAAGATTATTGAATGAGTCACTAATGTCGTTTAAAAAATAAGTTGCATCGTCAGCAAATAGGGACTGTTTAATTTCTTCGTCGGGTTCTATCGATATTCCCTTTATATGTTCATTTGATTGTATATAGCGTGATAGATATTCGATGCATATAATAAATAGCGAGGATGAAAGTGGACATCCTAGTCTTACCCCTCGTTCGATGTTAAAACTGTTTGAGAAAAAGCCATTGTTAATAACTATACTGTTAATATCGGCTTTCAATTCCTATACAAAGCAAGACGATTTCGCAATAAATACATGGAATCCCAGCCAGGTTGGTATGTTTGATTCTGAAGCGTGTCCGGACATGATTATCGATACAGGTTATAAACAAATTTAATGCTCATGATTGCGATTCAAATTCTAGATTTTCGGAATGGAAATATATATCAAAACAAATTACAAATGAGCAGACATTGGAAAGTTACAGTCGTAATTAAATACATTTACTTTTGAAAGTGTGTCTGCACTTTCGATTTCAAAATCGTTCAATAAAAATAATTTTCTTGTTAGAGTAAATAATTTCGATAAACAAGTTTTATTATTGTGTCATAGAAAACAAACTTAATATTAACCACTTTAAGTAAACTCTGCGAAGATTCAATAATAACAAAGGAACTTACCTTTAGGGTAATCACTCGACAAACTGCGAGCATAACTACTCAGTAATGCTTAACCTACTCTCTATTAATAGCGCTCGCGTCACACTATAAAACACTACACTATAAATCGTGATATATCGACTATCTTCGGAAATTAAATAGTTCGGTTGACAAGAAATTTAATGGATTTTATACTATATTGCATTTTCGTGTGATCATGAATCCAATGATTTTAAAGGGGCGTTTTCACAGACGTTGGCATGTATTGAAGTGTGTCATTAAATGCTTTATATTTATAAATGTAAACATTGGGTCTAAAAGCTCTAAAAAAAAATAAGTTTAAGACAGAAAGAAAAGTAACCCTCAACTTGGCTCGAACCACTGACCCATGGGAGTAAAAGGCTTTCGCTTAAACAACTCGGCCATCCGTGCTAATACAATGAAATTTGTTCTTTTAACTTTATATAAGCAATCCTCGTAGTATCACAAAATATAAACGACATCAACAGAACTCTCCAAATTATTCATTCGTTTCGCGTTTCACGCTTTATAATTTTCAGGTTTTTAACTCGTCAAAAGATGCATATAATGGATTGTTTAGAGCATGGTAAATGTTAAGTATCACTGTTTCCTCACAAATATCATAACTTCAAAGAAAATTTGCGAGTCTGAAAATATTTTTTTTGCCAATTAACAAAAACGTTAAAATGTCTGATATGTGACTTCGAACTTGAACGTGCATTGTATAATGTATTTCACGATGAAGAGGACACACGAAAATCCAGGAAAATAAGTGATATGTTGTCTTGTTTTATATCAATACGAACATAAGAAAGGCATTTCTCACCATTTATCCTCCTTGATACTTAAAATGTTTAGCGAAACGAGGTCGATTCTCCGAGTACCAGTTTAGAGTTTTAAGAGCAGTTTTGCGACGCTGGGCTCGCAACTTAAACATAATTAAACTGTGCTTCGGGAAATAGGGACTTAATTTTTGCACGTAAAAAAGTGTCGTTCATGATTAGCCTGTGCAATCAAATCATTGACAAAAATTTTACACTTGTATATATTTTTTTTTACTTAAAAGGAAGTCTCTTCTATACGAAATTCCTTTACTATGTTTTAAACATAGCATTTTAAACAGACAAAAAATGCCATATTCATGTAAAAAAATTCGTTATAATAAGATAATATGTAGTTTTCGATACAAAGCCTAACCACAACATTAAAAGAAACGTCCTGAATTAAGACATTAAACGCTGTCTGCAACTCCAAACCTGAATGAGCCAAAGAGAATGTGACCCATCTGTTCAGGGATAATTTTACCAATCTGTCCATATACAATGTGACCGATCTGTCCGGAGATAATGTGACCGATCTGTTCTGAGAGTATTTGACAGATCTGTCCTGAGTGAATGTGACCGATCTGTCCTATGAGTATGTAACTAATATGTCCTGATAATATGTTACCAATCTGTCCTGAGAGAATATGACCATATAATCCTGAGAGAATGTGACCGATCTCTCCGGAGAGAATCTGATCGATCTGTCTTGCGAGAATTTGACCGATTGGTCCACACAAAATGTGACCGATATTTCCAGAGAGAATGAGACCGATCTATCCTTAGGGAATGTGTCCGATTTGTCCTGGGGGAATGTGACCGATCTATCCTGAGAGGAGGTGGACAGATCTATCCTAAGAGTATGTGACCGATCTGTTCGTAGAGTTTTTTACCGATCTGTCCTGAGATAATGTGGCCTACATGAAGGCCAGAAATGTTGTTGCTACGAGTGCTTGCAGGTAACTAGCTCATGCCACAGACTAAGGACGACTCGCTATTCAAGGATACATAAACTGTATATTCATGTATATGTAACATACATTAACCGCATACAAGCAGAAAGTGTAGTCCCTGATTTGACTACACGAACTTGCATTAAGCCCAGTTTTCCCAAAACAATTCTTATCTTACGTCTATACTGCAATAAAACCATTTGAAATTGAAGCTAAGAAGTTATCGGTTCCTA
>NC_068365.1:82959114-83061012 GCF_020536995.1 Dreissena polymorpha
GACAACAATTTGGATAATTTGACAAACTGTGAATAAGTACATTTAAACTGAAGTCAGAAATTAAGAATATTCTTAAATACATGTATATGTTACAACTACTTAATATTAAAGTCTGCCACGGTTTTGTACGCCTTTTATTGAACCATTCAGAACAGTGTGTTTATTATATAAACACCATTTACAGCCTGTATATATTCAAACTTAAAACATTATTGTCCTTGTTTTAAGTCTTATAATTGGTTGGTGAATACGAGCCCAATAATTTATCTTTAATGAAGTGTACATCAATCAAGGGTTCAACCCCGGTGAAACGATCTGCAAAAGAGTGACTTCAGAGTATGTGCAGTGGCGATGTATGTTGGTTGAAGTTAATCAGCAAATTTGAAGATCATAAGAACGAATGACACTTTTATCCTTCATTAACTGTATCATATATTTTTTGGTAAAAATGTGTACGTACACACACTATATGTGACATAGTTATCTTGATGCGAGTTGTTCATGCACATTAGTTCTTCAAAGAAATATAAATATCAAATAGACGTAAGAGTGCAAGTATAAGACTAAAACCTGTAAAAAGGGACACGTGTTGTTTTCAGCATGGTTCGAAGCTGTGACTTCTGGATTGACATTATAGCTCGCTCCCATCCAAAATCTCTCAGTGCATATTGTAACACTTTCACACTTTTGAATAGTGTTTATTTCTCGTCATTTATTATCATGCTAATAACCACAATTTTTACGAACACAACATCAAAGTTCCAGAAGATGTGTTTGCGAAAACCTTACTACATGTTATACCGTTTTAACTGCTTATAACTTGGTATTAACCGGTAATTTAGTATTGCAAACTGTTCTAAACAAACAATGTGCACAATTTATATGATTTATACATGATAACACATTCGTTATTTATAAACATTGAACGTTTTTGTTTATTTGTAAATGCTAAAGATAATTTAATAACTCAGTTTAGTATCATGTTTGTTATACATACACCAACGAGATAGGTTTAAGATACATTGTGAAGCTTAACAGGCCTTAAAAAGGTTTATTGGGTTCAACCAGAACAATGCTACTTTAACATGAACTATCAAAACAACTCCACAGATACATCGGGTCGTGTATATAGAATATTATATTATTATTATATCATAATATTATTATAGAATACCAGGAAAACACATTTAAAAATCAAAACTTCTGATGAACATAGAGTAAACAATCGACCTTTCACTTTAAAGCGGCATTGTCCATAACTTACATAGACACGACATTTTAAAGGATCACTACTTACAAATGTTAATACAATATGAACGATGTACTGGTTGTAACACATGTTATACTCAAATATGTCAAACTAAATTTAAAACAAATATAATATATCATATATTACCAATTTTATTAACAAACATGCATCCAGTGGTAAATCCAATTCCCAACCTCAATTTTACAAAACCCATTGGTTCGTGTATCTGAACTTAGTGCATATAACATTCTTAAGGTTTGTACTACTGAATGTCAACGCTTGTTAAAAGTATGATTATGAAAAAGTATAAACTATACATAAGTGCTTAGTACACTTTTTTCATTTTTTTTACCAAAGCAACGAAAGTGATATTAGACAACCAATGAGTGTGATATTAGGATGGACATCAGTTGAAACTATTATTGAATACATCGACTTCATTTGAAACGGATGAATTAACATACAATACATACAAATAACACGCTCGCGAATAATAGTCTGACGTACGCAATTCGACACGTTTAGTTTGTGTGCTAAAAACTAAAACGAGTTTTCAAATGTCGCTCCGAACGTAAAAGATATCAACGATACGTCATTCATAAAAAAAGGAGGTAAAAAAAATAAGGATATTTATTATGACGTACCATGAGGATCTTATGTCAAGAATTCTTCTTCCTAAGGAAGATATAAATCTTCCTTAGGAAGATTTAAATCTTCCGTAGAAATAATTCGTGACGTAAGACCCTTTTAGCCGCGTCATCTTAATTCTTCTTGTGAATTTCGAATTCTTCCTTAGGATTATTTTATTGTTCCTACAAATGTTATAGCCAATCAGGGTTCTGCAAATAATAACAACCAATCAAAATACGCGTTACGTTTCACGCGCGCTATTATATCTTCATATGAATTTTGAATTCTTCGTAAGGAAGATTTAAGTGTTCCTACGAATATTGTAGCCAATCAGGTCTCTTCCAAAAATAACAGCCTATCAAAATATTTTGATTCCACGCGCGTTATTTAATCTTCAATATTCGCAATATTGAAGATAGAAACTTGATATAATTATGAATTTATAAATGTTGACATTCATTGCTTTGCATTATGTAGTCATTCTCGTCTATTGTTATCAGGGCCGAACATGTCACATCAAAGGAATTTTGAAAGGAGTCTTTTCCAAAACTTCTGGTCTTTAAAACTTTGAGCACAGTTTTGAGTAACTCATTTGATCCCAATTATTATCGAGACATAGCATTAGTGCGATGATTCACATAACTGTTTATATTCGTTGTAAATTTTCTATATGCTCAACGGACTTTCAATCGGGATGGAAAACTATACGACGGTTTATACTCTATTTGCTACTAAAATATTTATAGTAAGCAACTTAGTGGGAAAAACTTAATTATTGTTATGTTGTACGTGTGATGTTTAAATACATCAAAATTACAACGTTGTTATTTAAAGATATGCCTGTTTTAATTGCGTGCATTCAAAACAAAATCATAAATACCAGCAATACAACATATAAGTTTACTTACATGGTACGATGGTCAGGATATATAATTTAATTCGCTCAAATTTAACAACTCTTAAACAACCTTAACACTCCTTGGTTACAAACCAAATGCGCAGTGTGCACCAAACCGTGACATTACCATGTGACCAGTAAGCTCGTTACTGGTTGGCCAGAGACGCGTATCTCATGGTACAAACGTAATGGACTACTGCTTCAATGGATTGGCATTGTACTGAAGCTTCAGTAAGAAACTGAATAATCGTCTCACTATCGGTAAATATGATACAGTTAATGAAGGATAAACGCCTATTGGTTCCAAACTTTAAAAAATTAAGTATTTTTACTAGAAAATCTTCTGGAATTACCGACAACAACGTACTTCTATGTGCGTGTATGTACAAGTTTAACATACATACCAAAGTCATGTACTCATGGTACATGTATTAACTGATTGTATACATAACGTTAATCTGTTCTTAATTGATATTTACATTTTTTTATGCAATATGGTATATAGTGCAACGGCAAAATTTTAAGTGATTGGAACTACCCAGTTACTACATCAATAAAATATGTATTTGTGCTGTACAAAATATATGTGTAATACAGGATTGTTTATGCTCACAAATTGCTTATTGACCTATTTGATATTTATTATGTTGCATAACAATGATGTCAACAATAAACCTTAAGTGCTGCCTCTGTCGTGTGTAGGCATGACTATTTAGTCCTGCATTCCGCTTAGTTCTTTTTTATCATCAGGACTGTAACTCATTTAGAAAATAAGCCCATATAAAATATTTTAATTATCTAAAGGGCGCACTCGCATACGAGTATTTATGCACGAAATGTAAGGGGCAGTTTAAGAAGATATCATGTAATATTAAAGTCGGTTTAAACATAATGAGTTTCATATACCTTTCGCGCGTTATAATTCTTTCTTAAGATTTTTAGATTTTCTTAAAAAAATAGCACAGGAAGCCGGATGTTAAACTCCGAACTATCGACCTAAGGTTTTTAAAATAGCATGCTCATCACTTTTCACATTACATATCATATGAAAACGATGTCAATAAGTTTGTATTTTAATTGTCTTTCCATGAATTTAAGTTCAGACTTTGAACTGCAAAACAAAAAATATAACACATGGAGCGGTTATCATAATGTGTGTTAAAGATGTTACTGACCTGTTCGTAAATGCACATACAGTTACAGATGTTCCCTTATCGCCCAAAAATCACGCATGCAATCATGTCTGATCAATCAACATAACTTTATCGCATCAATAATATATGGTAAGAAAACAGTACATTGCGAAATAAAAAAAACCTCAAAACTGTCGAATTTCATATTCAACTTAACTTTATTATCATTTAAAATGGGAATTCCTTCGTTTCTTCTATCTTTCTTTAATAATCAGACTTTTCGCCCATCTGCGCAAAACCACCGATCTACTTGTGCAAATAAGTTACTTGATATAATTGCTGACGTCGTTACAATGACATGACAGTTTTATAATTGTATAATATAATTAGAGTATGATTTTATCGCTGACAATAATATAGCTTTTTAAGGATAAACACAATACAGGTAAAGGTAATCGCTTATCGCTTCTCCAAAATGTTAACGTGTTTACATTAGATGTGCTTTAGCAATTACGTTTGCCTTACACCGAAAATGTGAATACGTATGCAATCAATATGTAGGATAACGCATATCTTTCCCATATTATACGCATTTGATATTGTATTCTAAATAATAGAATGTTAAAACAAATGTTCGAATCAATATTTACGTAACAAATGGATTTTCTATATCCGCATGTTGTTATGTCTTAAGAATTTCAATCCTTGTAACCAACATTAACCGTGTCTTAACATGAAAAATGAGCATAGAACATTGACTTGAATCCTTATAAACCAATAGGGAGTCGCTGTTCCCAATCAAACCAAACAGGACTTCGATCGATCAGTGATCGAATATTGACCAACTGATATAATCTTACGATTGTTTTAGACGGTACAAGGTATTTGATGCAAGATCGTTTTGCAAAGTAGTCGGTTATTTTGATTAAGTTGCACACTAGTTATTGCGGACTCTCAATAACCTATGTGAGCTCACCAGTTGAGCTAATCTATATATTGCAAGGGTGCTTGTCATCATAATGCAGTATACATTTCTTTCTATGTTACTATTATTGTATCCCATGTAACATGATCAGCAACATTTCAAAACATTTTCGCCATCAAGATATTGAAATATGAATAAAGTCACCATACACCGACGTAAACACTGAACATCTGCAGGTTGTACGCTAAGCAGGACGATATGTATATTTTTACCATAAAATCACGTTTCGACGAAGCTTTTGTATCATATTGATATGAAATTTTGCCAACAATCACAAAAAGCTTTCAAAATTCGTAGAAAAGTTTTAAGTATTGTAAATGGTATGCAACAAGAAAACTTATACTTTAAACAGAAGCTCAAGTGATATCTAGCTTTGATTCATGGTATTCGCATAAAATATAATATATATGCATTTCATACCAAACAAATATCCGATTGTGATATTTTGAAAACAGTTGAACAACTTTACATAGATCAATGAAATATGCCGCTGAGCGGAAACAATGTTGACAAATATGTATAACATAATGATTTAGAGCAAATAGAGGGTAAACTTTCCTTTAAGACATGACACAACAGCGTAATGCTACCAGGCTAACCTTTGATAAATGAAGGGATAAATAAGTGGCTACGTTGTTAAACATGTTTTCTTAACTGATATAAGAAAATAGCTCTTCTGTAAAAACAAACTGCGGGAACCAAAAAAACACACGATTGTTTGATTTTCTTGTTGGGCAAATCAGACGAAAGTCTCATAAATTGAATGTTGTTTAATGTGATTTATAGTGATGCCTCTGTTGTCGTCATTAAAATGCAGCATTCAAAATGTATACTCACGTTTCCTGGACAAGCATAGTCGTTAATGAATACATCAGTGAACAAACTAATGACGTGGGAAACGCAGTTGCAAAGTACAATCCTAACGAATCGTTAAGCCGGAATACGCATGCATATTAAAGATCGTGAAGTCATTATTCCATTGAACAATGTCATTTGGTTGAATCCCATAGCAATCGTGTAATGCAATAAATGTTTTGACATCGTCTATATATGATTCGTCAATGTAAAATTATTAACAGATACACAATTGCTTGAGATAAGGGGTTATACATTGTTTTATTTATATTGACACTGAAGGGAAATGCCATCGATATGTCCGTAAAAGCTGTAATAAATGTGTGAAACAACAGCATTCTGTATTATTTTTTTATTTTTACATATGTTTGCCTTAGTTGTTATTCAGGTTTGCAGACTTTCAATATGGTATGCGAAACTGAAACGCTATAAGATGGTTTGTATAACTGCAAAATAAACATATTATACCAGTATTAAATAATGTAAAGTTTCACGTTGTTTTCGCATGCTACCATAAAAGTAAGTCAAGCGTTTTCATACAACGTCACAAACGTCAACTATATAGGGATAATACACGTTTTCGAGGGCATGATCATCTGCGGGTGCTCGAAAAATCCGTACCTGCGCAGCATCATGTCCGAGAAAATGTGTATTTTCGCTATTATTGCATAAACAAATCACACATACCAAAATAAATTAAAATCACATTGAAAACAATGTTTTGTTCATTCGACATCGACAAAATAATTCGATTATTTCAATACAGTTCAAGGTTGTGTTTTACATATGCCTCACTCGGTCATCATCCGAAATGGCGAGGCTTTACCTTCGGATAGACAGTTTACGAATTAAAATGTGTTTAAACAGTGGATTAATGCAAAGTTGAAATGCAGCTGCGCAAATTAAGAAATGAGGAATTATTTTGGAATTTACAGCAGGATCGTTGAAGGTACATAATCACATAAATTTACAGAATAGTCTTTTGAAAGTGTTGAGTAAATAACCTTAACTTCATTGACGTTGCCAATACAATAAAGCTGTTGTCGAGAGAGTGCAGATGGTATTAGTTGAAAGTGGATTGAAATAGGCATTGCCATTATCCTTGCATGCATGAGGAAACTGGTGCTTATTCAGATCCCCATTTATGCTTGGAAAGTCGTCGAAGGCTGGAGAAGGGAAGTGACTTCGTGTGGACCAGATTATGGATATGAAAAACATTTAACAGGGCTTGAACGGAACGTGAATCGCCTTGTTAATGCACGATTTCTTCCGTTCAAGCCCTCATTTTGCCAAGTTTCTGCACCCCACCAGAGGGCATTATAGATAGAGTTTATGCAATAATAATGTATTATATTCAATAATTGTTAACGCAGGGCATTATTACATAACATAAATGGTTCCAACGTATTGTTCAGCCTTGGTACACTCACATCTGCGTCATTGCAAATACGTTTGGTCACATTCATTGAAACAACAGGAAACTCTGTAATATGCATTTAATACGCCTGTTTGTTTTTAAAGGAATCTTCAGTTAACAAAACGCCTTACAGAATATTCAAGGACTAAACTGTGAACTGTATAATACAATAACGGATCAACTCAAAAGATATGTCACAACTAAAAAAATAAATAAACATGTGTACATGAGAAAGCATCAATCGCGCAAGATTTTATTATACAAGTTTTCTTATTCCGCTACATGTATGCCACGGTGACATCATGGACAGCATAAGTGGCTTTTTCTATAAGTTCATAATATTCTATTCGATACATCTCCATCGACTTTCTTTATATGAAAATTCAGCTATTCGGTGGGATTATGCAATGCAATAATGCACATTATTTGCAATCATCAGTAGTTAATGGTGCAAGAGAAATCCAATATTTAATAATTACAATGAAGAACCTTCGAAAGCTATCGATTGATTTGCATGATCAGCGGAGTCTTCCGTATTCTTATAATAACTATACAAGAAGCTAATTTAAATTCTGCTTAATAAACAAGTGTGTTTTAACGATACATGTGTGTTTATATCACATCTATTTAGTAGTTGAACCATTTGATGGGATTTACAAACATACCAATACTATTATTATGTAAGGCTTGTTTGTGAGAAAATGACATTTCGTTAGTTCTGGACATTTTCTTATTTTGCCCATCTATCCTGCAAATATCACAACTTAATTCCAAATATATGCTTTATTATGAAAAACTCAAAAGGCAATAAGTAGATATTGATAAATTATAAAATGCTAGAAGGTAATACAATTTAATCAAATTTGCTGAGAGGGAACAGGTGGTCCGTTTTGGTACCATATGGAACTATTTGAAGTTAAAATATTGACCAAAATAAATATCGATATTTCTCTAATTATGCATTATACTTGCATTATTCGTATTTTAACTCAACTGACAATGTCGAACTCAAATGACTAACAGTCAAATTTGACCAAAAACAGATTATGCTTGACATCAGTGGCGGTTTATATATTGGTTTACGTGTGTAATTACAAACAGATGTAAGTATTAAATCATATAAGCTTCGTTCCGGGAAAACGGAGCTTAACGCATATGCTTAAAGTGTCGTCCCCAGATACGGCTGTGCTATGCGCTTGAACTTGATATTTTCGAATATAAAGAAGTGAAACTCCAGCTGTTCCAGCAGTGTTGTATTATTGTTATACTTATTATATAAGTATTGCATTCATATTATACTTCCAAGACTTCTTGTAAACAATAATTTCAAAATGATATGCCTTAACGTACTTCACAGGCTTAATTAAATCTGGGATGGCTATTGACGTTTACGCATTTAACCCCGTTTGTATAGAGCGATACTCATATATAAACGAACGACTTATTTGTTTATATGCAACCGGTCTCCTATTGTTTATGCTTCCTTATCAACAAGCGCATTGTTTTCATGTTTATAAACTGTACACACCATGTGCTATGAGTTAAATACTGTTCATTGATTAAACAAAAGCAAATTACCATTTGAAAGACAAACAATTTACACTTTAGTTCCGGATCATACATTAGAGTACGAACATAGAAACTGACGTCTTGAGATTGATCTCATTTCGTTTGACAGTTTCGTGTGTCATGAGATATAACTTTGTAGGTGTGCTGGGACACACTTTGGGTTCACATATAATGTAGCCTCAGGCGCGGAAAGACCTCATGCATATGTCGAAATACGCACACTCATACAAGTAATTAGTAAAGCTATAACAAGATTACACGTACTTCTAAAAATGTATATTATCAACTGGTTAGAAGCACAACATTAAAATGATATTATGGGCATTTTTCACTGTTGAATTGAGCTGAAAAGAATTAACAGGTCAAAAGAGTTAGTTAAAATGTGGTAACTTACCAAGTATCTGCAACTCATCTTGCTACCAGTTGTTTATAAAAAAAAAATATATTCCATATTTTACATGACTCACCCAGTCCTCTAAGCCGAAATGATCCGTAAAACAAAATAGTGCATTTGTGTCGTATGCACGAATTTGCATTAAAACGTAATCTAGATTAAAATCGTAAATCGAATCATTTCTGTCGTCAGTTGTCAAAACGAAAGTACGGTTGATTTTATAAATGCATTCTTGATCTCTTTCCGGGATATTGTTTTTTTGTATGCTATTGATGCATTAACAAATATAAGTGATATGAAGTGAAAACACAAACATACAAACAATGGTTGCGATAGACACCTATAAATGTTAGATGCCCATAATATTACTTTAATGTAAGCTTTTGATTCACTGAAAACAATGACACTAGTATGCTTGGTGGCGTTCAACAAAACGTGAAACGATAATCCCGAAGGCTGGTCGTGTACACTTACACAAGTTGTATTCCTACAAATACATTTTGTGTGAAAAAGTATAATGCTTTTGTAAAAAGCCCGAACATAGCTAACGTTGTTGCGTATAAGCCATATAATTTTGAATTCGCATATTGATTCGTGACAATCGAATTGCTTTAATATTAAATTAC
Source organism: Dreissena polymorpha (assembly GCF_020536995.1). Lineage (NCBI taxonomy): Eukaryota > Metazoa > Mollusca > Bivalvia > Myida > Dreissenidae > Dreissena > Dreissena polymorpha. The sequence goes on from NC_068365.1 coordinate 82,968,871, forward strand.
ATAAGAGCCGCACATGCTATTAATCAGGGACGACATTGTCCGCTTTTATGGAAAATCCCGCGTAAGAAGAAAGTGTTATCAATTATGTGCCTGTGCATATAACATGCATAAAGTTTTACCAGCGCGAAGCGACATTGAATAGATTACCTCGCAGATTTGAATAGAGATAATTACCCAGCAGAATGTCACAGAAAGGCGTTCTTAATTCTCTCGAATTATGGGACAAGGTGATTTTTAAAAAGACAATTCAAGCACAGGATATGATTGACTTTCGAATAATGTCAACATCAGTATGGACTTAATTAAAATTGCCTTTCAAATCTCATTTTATATGTATCTTGAGCTTTGTAGCCCGGGCCTTTATTATGTATTTTGCTCGCGGATGGATGCCTTGAAGCACGTGGTACAGGAGTCGGGCGTTCGAATAACCAAAGGGAGCTGCTTTCTAGCAAAAGCTTATTAGGGACGACACTTAACATTTATTCTGCTATTTCGCTAAGAAATGACTACCTTTAAACGAAACAAAACACGCGGAAAGTATTGTCCGTGTGAAGCCTTTGTGGACTGCATTGCATTGCATGGGACGATGTTGTATGTGCATTTATTAAGCCCACTTTTCCCAGTACGAGACGCAATTAAACATGAGTAAGGAAGGGGAAATTCGACATATTTATATAGCTGTTAATGAAGAAAAAAAACACGTTTAATACAATATAATACCAGTCACGGTTGTTTAACAGTTCCAAAACACAATATTTTTTAAAGTGCAATACATACTTGTGTACCTCTTCGTCTCTTCGTCAATAGTGCCATATGATGATTATGTGGCAGGTTTAATAGTTATCTCTACACCAGGTCGTCATTGCTTCATATAATGATCCAGTGGCACGCTTAATAGTTATCTCTACTCCTGGTCGTCAATGGCGACATATGATGATTCAGTGGCATACTTAGTAATTATCTCTACGCCTGTTCGCCAATGGCGTCATATGATGATCCAGTGGCACGCTTAATAATTATCTATACGCCTGGTCGTCAATGGCGACATATAATGATTCAGTGGCAAACTTAATATTTATCTCTACGCCTTGTCGTTAAGCGAAAATGGGTCTTCATGCCATATGCGGCCAGCGTATCTACAGACCATCTTGTGCCTTCGCGCAGTCTGCTTATGCGTCATTATGTTCTCTAATTAGATCAGGAGACGTTACAGTCCTACTCAGTTACTCCCAGGACGGCTAGATTTTAGCCATCGGCTTATCAGCAGAACTAATTAGTGTTAACTGTTCTGTGGTCATAAAGCACACTCCCCTGTCAACAGCCTGCTTGGCGATAATAAATGAACCCAGGTGTTATATCTTGCCAAATGTGAATCTGCTGCAACATGTTTCAGAGAGTTATCGACCAGTGTAATTAGCAGTTGTGCCAAATATTAATAGCCAATTCAACATTTATTTTGATTTTTTGGATATGTATAAAACAGGTACGCTTGAAATGTGTAAGTAAAATAATTTATTGTTCACCTTTGTTAGATTTTCAATTTGACATGTAACAAGCACTGAGCATGTAAGATGAAATGATTGAAATTAAAACTAATAGAAGTTATATGATTTTAAAAGATAGTTTTATTTACTCTTTCAGATTGACAACCAAAATGACTTTTCATATTCCATCACTGAGGGAACTTAGAATAGTTTTTGACGAAAATGATTCAGAATATATTATATTTGATGAGTTCAAAGCATTTCTAAAAAACAATAAGTGTGGAGATGAACCAGCAATTAAAAGTGGCAACATTTTCAGTTGGTTGAAAGGAAAAGATCATAGTGTTAAAAGTGTTGAAGGAAAACCTTCGTTTAAACTGGAGAGCATAGTGCAATACTGTATGTCATATCGCGACACATATGAAGTGTGTAGACAGGTTACACAGGAAATTAAGGGGATATTAGTTAATCAGTCAGAGGAAACCCGCATAACATCTACAAAAGAGATATACAAACATATAGCTAATGCTGATTTTTTATCTAAAGTCATTTTGTCGGAACTTAAAATTGAGGAAAATGACATTACAACATTAAATTCATTTTACAAAAATGAGTTTACTGAAGAAAGCTGGAGGAAAATATGTTTCTTTGAAATGCATTTTATGAGAGAAGGAGATTTTAAAATTGAAAGTGATACATATGAGACAACAATTATGAAAAAAACTAAATTTTTATCCGAAATGCAACAGGCGCACCAACTTGCCGGGACGATAATGGAGCAGTCAAGAAATGAAATTTTGGAAAGAACAAAGCGACGGGAACATGCTGAAATGGGTGAGCGAATATGTATCAGTGGAAAAAATACACACAGTCCTTCTATCATTGAGTCACAAGTGATGAATGCAATGCCTGACCAGTGCTTTTTGAATACAATTGTATTGTCTGATTGTACCAGTCACTGTACGCATAATAAGTCATTACATGTTTATGCAGACATTTCAGAAGGCAGCCAGTCTTCCATTCCTGGTATTAAGACTATTATATCATCATATGTAAAAACAAACCACAGAGAAACGTGTTCAGAATTTGTGTTCTTTCTGGAACTATAAAAAAGTATAAAGACTCTTCAGGGGAATACATGCATTTTAAATTAAATTGCGAGATGATTTTCTGTCCGGAAGACTAAATGAATCTGTTTTGTATCATTGGAAATCTTATGATTGTGACACAGATTCTATCTTTGAAGATACTGATGAAACATGTCAATGTTGCTATGGTACACCTCAAACAAAGCCATTGTCCACAAAATCATTTAATGTGCTCTGGGAGTGGTATATTGAAACTCCTCTTGTTTGCCAAATTCTGTTTGAAATATTCATCAACCAAAGGTCACTTAAAAGAGCAGATGAGACCAAACAGTTCTTGAAAAAGAAATATACAAGGTTGTACATGCAATATGACAGTTTCTTGAATATTTTAAACAAAAGGTATTGTGGAATTCTTCAAGACAAAAGCACACAGGAACTGTCGATGAATTATCATTCCCTGTCAGCAGTATTTAATTTGACGTCAGCAGGAGGGCTAACCCAAAGTTTAACAACAGCTGAACAAAAGTTGAAAGACATGGCAAACAGTGAAAATACCTATTTTAACACATATTTAAAAAAATATTCATTGACATATGAGACAAGCGCTGTTGAAAGCACAGAAAAAGTTTGTTTAAGAGACTGCGTCTTAGTCCTAATGATGGACAACTTAGTACGGCTTAAAAAGCATGCGGATCCCGATCCAGGAGAAAGCCGGTCTATGCAAATCTGCACATTGCCAATCACCATTAAAGGAATTCCAAAAGATGCATTAGAATGTGTGAACTGGCATGATGCTGATTGCGAAGCCTGTGTGGATATTATATGCAAGTGTAAGCAAGACAAAGTGTTAAACCGTTCTGATGTTGACAACTTGTTAATACATTTAACTACAAAACAACAATCAGGGTTTAATGACTTCAAGAAGCTAGTGACATTTGGATACAGTGACATCTGGAAAGCAGTGTTGAAAGGTAATTTAACATTTGGTTGAAAAAAATATATTGTAAAGTAAAATAGATGTTAGACAGAAAAAATTATCTCGTCTCCCTATATATGGGACCAATTGTCTCGTCAGTATGTAAATTAAGAGGGGCATTCGGGAAATAATGCATATTGATTAAGAACTTTTATATTGTTAACGCAATATGAATGATATTTCATTGGAAAGGGAAATTCATCACCTACACGATGGTTTAATGTTGCATTATAAAACATGCATCGGTTAGTCACAATTCTTACGTAAATGACCCCTATTTAGAGACAATGGAACATAACACTTTTCCGACCTGCAATGTAAATAGGCACCGGATCCATGCTGAATGTCTTTACAGTGTAGTTTTATCTATATAATTTAAAGGCGAATTAAGTTTTTAATGTATACAAATATTGAAGTTTAATCTTTATAAAATGAAGTTTTGCATTTATCTGATGAAGTTTCAACTTTACTTATGTAATTAAAGTTTACATATATGTAAGGGCATTATCCTTTAATTAGCAAGTTTTACCAAACATGTAAATTATATCAACAGACAATCAATGCATTTCATTATACTATCGTTCAATACACATGTGCTTATATCGACCTTTATTGTTGTTTCAGAAAAAATGCATCTACTTTCCCCCACCAGACAGGAGAGTGACACTTTAGATAAATCCTTTGCGTCACTACAGCTGGGTGATGTAGAAGTAAGTGCTTATGCAATACATTTGCACACTGAAAGCACCTTTTTATGTTGTCTTACACCATTACGTCATATGTTCCACTTGAGTTCATAGCTCCTTTATATGCTGATATCTTAGATATTTGATATGCAGGTACCTTGAATTGACATTTACCAATTTTTAGATTTATGAAAATGTGTGATTTTTCAATGATCACTGTCTTGTTGAATATCACATTAAACCGACAATATTTGACTGACAAATGGGTTACATTGCAGTTACAAGGATTAACATATTTCAGGACTTACTAATTTTAAAGGGAAACACAACCCTAAATACAAATTGCTGACATATTGGATATTTAATTAGGTGTAAATGACATCACTATCACACAAAATTGGGCATTGGATTTTAAAATACTTACAGCTATGATTTGTCTTGTACTTCTACTTCGGTTCTCGTAGCCCTTAAAAAAACATTCCATGTTTCGAATTTAAGGCCTATGTCGTCTTTATGGGTTTTTTTTCTACAGGAGGATGAAGACTTGCAGGAATTGTCTCACATTGGGGTAGATGTTATAACAGAAACGGATGAAATTGAAATAGAGCCGGATGCAATTGAGGAGCTTGAGAGCATTCAGCTTGACCGGAGCATAAATGATGGGCAGCCTGGAACTGATATTATGAATTCAACGTTGGATGATTCCCTGATTTTCAAAGTACATAGTGATGTTGAAGAAGATATAGATGTTGAACAACACCCAATGGATTATTCAAGTACAGTGGCAACAGAAGCCTCTGTTAGTTCGACAAGAAACGCAGATCATTATGAAAACAGAGTGTTGTCTCATCTTGGCTTTAAAAAGTACAATCTGCCTCCGCTTTTATCACGACACCCACCCCCTGCTGTTGGTCGCGATGATGATATTCAAAAGCTAAAAGAAATTCTTGACGATGTATTGGTAAAAACCGACAACACAAAAGAAACATCAAATAAGATTCTATTTGCCCCGGACCACAAAATTGCTGTCAATTTACTGAAACTACGCGATACTAGTAAGAAGTACGAACGATTTCTGCCAGAGTTTCCAGCACTACATTTACGGAAATTAAAAATTACCATTTTGTGCAGTGCATACAAAGATGCCGAAGTTCTTCACATATTAAAATACATGCGTGACGAAGACTTTCAGGAATGGAGGAAGCTGATATCAGCTGATCACATAGAAATGGGTACAAAATACATACGGCGATTGTCCACAGCATTACATCTTGCATTCTTCATCGTCTTTCTTCAAAAGTACCATGCTGATAAAAAAGAAGAAGTCATTACCGATGTCTTGGATTCAAAGAATATTGATGCACATTGGATGAGCTTCACTTCCTTTCTTGAGGAAGGCTCCCGAAGAAATGGAACGTTTGCTCTTCATAGGGACATCATGACTCACTGTGATGAAGTATGCGCAATAGCATTTGCTGAACGTCTCGGAGGTCCTCAGGGATACAACTTGTTATTAGCTGCTGTGAAATCTAGCCTGCCATTTTCGTTCCTGAATGGTGCATCCTCTTACGCAGCATTTACTACAAAACTTCTACACGAGTATTACAAAAGTGGAATATACTACCAAAACATGAAACACTCGCTTTTCAGTACCCCCAATAGAGGAAGTGAAGTAAACTTTGCATTAGATACCCAGCGAGAGATGGACCATAAGGATGCACTTAAGGCATTCAGATCCGGTTCGACAGTGGCGTTCGTCTTGCCCAGAATGTCTCTCATAGATGTATTGGATGACACCCATGAAAGAACAGCACATAGCAAGATAGAAAAAACTCAGGAAGAATTGCTGGGTTTTAGCACAACAAACACAGATGAGAAATACATTGTAAGAATACTTAGCCTGATTTTGAGACAAGGCGGTATATGCCTAGATGAAGATGAAAAGGTGTACAATGTGTATGATAATAACAAGACCGTACTTTCTCCTGCAGTGCTTGACTCTGAAACAAAAGAGCTTGGCCAGTTCTTGATTAAAAAGTATGCAGCCCAGGAAGGATTGTTTGGTACATCAAAATCAGACATACCCAATGTAAATGATGTAGCTGGACCGAAACAGCTTTTGCAAAAAGTGAAATCAACAAAAGGAGAAACTATCAGGCGAATGTTTGCGAAAGTTGATACTGAAACCAAAACAGATCGCGACAGGCGAGAAGATGTCAGAAAGAAGACTGTTAAAAAACAGCTACAGCGGTTCGATTGTCTTAGTTCAGAGATGAATGCTTGCCAGGCAATTGTCAAACCAGACTGTATGAAACCAAAAGTTTTGAAACCATCCGGTATGAAGAATGCCTTGGTGAAGACAGTACATGAGGCAATTAGCAACACCAATGAAGAAAACAACAACATTTTGGAAGAACACAATCTCATTTTCCTTTCAAAAAGAAGCATTCCAAAACCAGTAATGGAGACTGCATCACATGCAACAATTGAATTTGCTGGGGTGAAATTTAAAACAAATGCATCGTCTGGTCAACAGAATTAAAGTATATTGAAAACGGTGTCATCAAGAAAACGCAACTGCAATTGCCAAATGTGCAGGAGTTAGCAATCTGTGAAGAAAAAGATCAGTTTACTCCTGATGATTTCAAGGCTGCAACAAGATCACAAAGAGTTTCAAAAAAAGCATACAGTGTCACCCATCTTAAAACTTCAGAAGAAATGCTGTCCTCAGAAACGTTCCACAAAAATTCAATTGTCACAACACCACAGGGAAAAAGTCTCATCAGCACATACTTGGCAAGAAATATACACAAAATTAAAGTACAGAAACCTATCACCATCAGCATAGACAGCGAATCACACATGTCAAATTGCTCATGCCCAGAACATCCTAAATGCTGCTGTTGCCCGAGATATGCCCATCCAATATGTGCCAAGATGTATGCAGACAAAGAGCCAGACATTGACATCCTTACATATATAAAACAAACTAAAGGGGAGGCCGAAATGCCCCAAGTTGATTGGCTGACTGAATACCAGGATCGTTTGTTAGATGGAAACGCCTGTGTTAGCATCGTCACATCTGGGGATATTGATGCGGTTGTTATCCACATGTTTGCTTTGTCACATGGTTGGCCCCGTACATCAGACGGAAAGTTCAAAAATAGTGTCTTTGTTATACTTCAGAAGCCAGTCGGTCTCTATGACACATACCATGTGACAGGCATATTGACCGCATTGGAGGAAAAATGGAATGACAAGAACATTGGAATGAAATTAGCCCTTGTTCTCAGTATGGCTGGCAATGACTTCCTTCCAAAGTTGCATGGAATTTCACATACAAAAACAGTTGAGGTCTTCCTGCAATACCCCCACTTGCGATCGTCACTGTTTGACTTTGAACACCCCTCTGACTGCACCATACACGTAAAGCTGAACCCAGACATATACAAGGAACTTATAAAGTACTTGTATTGCGCAAAGAAGCTAAACGCGGACGACTTCAGTTTTGATGAAATACGTCAAATGTCAATATTGCCAGTTAATGCAAAGTCATTGGAAGATTACAGAAATCCACAGCTTTGGATGCCCCCAATAAGTACAATCGAAAAAATGTCCAAGAATGTCCAGTGTCTCATAGACTATTACTTGACCGCTGGGGACCATTCGAAACAAATGCCAAATTTTCTGCTATGCGGTAGTCTTACTAAAACAGACAAAGGAGAGATAGAATTCGATCTAGGTCCAGATTCACATATCAACCGTATTGGGGAATGTGCGGTTACAGATCCAGGAGAACTGGCGCTCAGGCTGAGGAAGAAAGGAAAACGGAAACCAGAGGAAACACCACAAAAAGGACGAAGGCGCAAACTACGGCCACAGGCACAATCAACTCCAAGGTAAAACAACACATTATTTACAGAAAGATATTTCCCGAAATTTCTCGAAAGTCCTTGACTATAATGAAAACAATGGAAATACCATATATGGCGACAATAGCAAAAGTGTTGCTTTCAAATTTTGTAGCCTTATGCTGCATATTACATTTTACTTTAATTCTGATATACATAATGTTTTATTTTGATTGTGTAGGAAGTTGTAAGGGTTTGAACCCATACCGTAGCGGCGCAACCTTTCGACTGACTTAATTTAGCTTGCCTACATAGTGTTGGAGATTATGTCTTGAATCTGAATAGATGTACAATTTATGTGTGTAAGTGGTTACATATTAAAACAGATAAGTGTACACAAATACAAGCATGCTGTTATTTTACAGAGAAGAATTTCAAACAATAAATTAATGTTCTTGTTTTTCAGAAAGAATTATGATGATTGATGAACCAGTACACAGATGGAAAATATGTTTGAAGTAGATCAATGCAAAATTCATGTTGATCTTTAAGTTGAGACATTTTTGTATTTAATATTTATCAACCACAGGCGACTACATCTAATTAATTCATTTAATTATATAATTTAAGTCCAGTTCAACACTCCACTAGCAAATATCATGCTGGATACTCATGTTGATAATTCCTGTAAAGTTGATTGTTAACAAATTTGTTTTTTAACTTTCTGATTAGTAACATAGTTACCCGGTATGTTTATTATGTGAACAATTGTTATGTGAATTACAAAGGTGAAGTTGGTATTTGGTGTAAAAATTAATGTTTATTCCATTAAATTTCCTTGCTAGAAAAGTTTGGGTTACAATCATGACAATACAAAATATACATGTATATAGCAGCTTATCATTCTATTATTATAAATTGACAAGAATTCTATAAAGTTTATGTGGCATACTATTTATGTTATTTCAACTTGTTTATATGAACATTAACCCATTTATGCCTAGCGTCTAGAAAAAAGGCCTTGGCAAACAGGGTAGACCCAGATGAGACGCCGCATGATGTGGCATCTCATCAGGGTCTGCGCTGTCTGCTGAAAGAAATTTCTGTAAAAAATATTCTATATAATTATAGAAATAAATAAAGTAGACATCCCTAATTTCGGAAATACATTGATCCAATTATTTAGAAGGATGGGATAGTCCACTAGGCATAAATGGGTTAATAGATGTACATTGAAAACATAAGGAATATTCAATTGTTTACTTCTGAATAATTTGATAATTATGTGTAATGGAAAATATCTGCAGTATAATTTTATATAACACAATTTTAATTACTCAGTATTCTCTGAGATCATTACATACTCTTCGCATTATATACTTGCCATAACATAGTTTAATTAACATTAATTAATATGTTGTTCAATTCAATAATAAACTATGTACAAGTTCTGATCTGTTCTTATTATTTTAATCCATCATTCAAATACAAGCACGATTCTCTTTATTAAACTGTGCTTTAGTTAATTAATATTAACTCTTTGATACCTATTAACCCATTAATGCCTAGTGGACTTTCCCATCCTTCTAAATTGGATCAATCCATTTACAAAATTAGGGATGTCTAGTATATTTATTTCTATATTTAGAATATTTCTTACTGAAATTCTTTTCAGCAAACAGCTCAGACCCTGATGAGACGCCGCATCATGCGGCGTCTCATCTGGGTCTACGCCGTTTGCCAAGGCCTTTTTTCTAGACGCTAGGCATAAATGGGTTAAAATGCATGTCCCTGTATTTTTCTACAATCTTATTCATTTAGTGTGTGAGCAATGTTTAACCCTCTGAATTCTCAGCATTCTACACCAGTATCTTGTAATTAGATATGGTGAATAAATCCCCTCATGTTATCACTTCCAACAGTGATCAGCGCTTCACACCACTTTGATAATGACCCCTGAACAGTTAAATAGATTAGCCCTGATCTTGTTGAATCATGGAGAAAGGAGTAACCGAGTAGGACTGGTTATGGGACTTCATATGGAACAGTGTATCCCCTGACCATAGTTTGCTAATCATCACAAAGATCCTAATAACTTGCTTCAAAATCAAGTCAAGTTCACACTTGGAGCACACATATTGAAGACCAACATGAATTTATACTCAAATGTAGATTATGGCTCAATACCCCCGAAGCATTCAACAATTTTAAAATAACTTGACAAACATATATTGTATGCATGACTCGAGATGTCAATACCAGTAATGCATTTTCATTTAAGGGATCTCCCACAACACATGACTGCATACTTAAGTTGAGTATCTGCAAATCCTTCGGCAATCAACCTAAGACGAAGTACATATTCATAATATGGTCTTAATGACATATTGAAATTCTAAAGTTGCTATCTTCTATTAGTCCACTTCTATGTATAAACCCTTAAAACACAAAATTGCTCCCACACGGTATTTTAAATTGGATGCAGTGTTTACATGTTGTATGTAGTTTACACGCACTTGTAATCGCATTATTATCTTAATTAAAGTAAATTAATAAGGGTCGACAGCCTGGTTGTGTGTCATGTTATATTGTTGGAGTGCCTCTCACATACACTGTGTCGCTCATATGTCTCATTTTTTCCTGCATGATGATATTGGAGTCAAACCAGCATCCTAATCTCTATAGTGCAGGTTTCTGACAAACGTCTCCAGCTTTATCATAATCATTCATTTTAATGCAATATTACATTAATAATCTACACTGAATATCCCGCAGATCATTAACAGCAGAGCCTTCAACGTGCATCCGTTGAGCCACCTCCACCACTAACTCTTCCTGACGTCTCCTTATCTCCTGCAGGATAGCATCAGACTCATTAACCACTTCGTTCTCATCTTTACATTTCATGTATCTGTTCGTCTCCTCCACTAACAGAATTTCTAGCTCCATCTTTTTCTTGCTGAACCACAACATCGGCTCTGGGGATGCGATGACGGCCTGTCGTATCCTCGGTAATCTCAGTATAACTCTTGGACCTTCGTCCATCATGTCCGTTATATCTGCTATCCATTTACGTTGCTGCTTATCCTGTAAACCACTGGCTGCCATTAAATTTCTTTCCGGAATCATGTAATATGGCAGTTGTTGTGTGACAATAGCAGTCTTAAGTTCTCTCAGTCCATCATGAAGCCAGTAGAAAAAACTCTGTGCATTAAAGCTGTTTGGTGGGTTACACTCAGCTTGCCAAAGTACTATATTTTTTATCACGTATGATGTGACTTCTTTCTTACAAGGCCTTAGAACATCTTTGAGAATCATTTTAAGCATAACATACACTTGCGCGTGTGTGCCATTAAGATTGTTTACAAGTTCTGTTTCACCAGTGTTAAAACAAATCCTCCACTCCATGTGCTTATATTCACTATCCTTAAACCCTACCGGGGTTAAATAGGCTCCTAATGATACGACTTTTTGAACTATGACTGGCGACGGCCAATAACGGGATCTGACGGCCCACTTGTGTAGGATACTGGGGCAGTGACAGCGTAGTGCGCTTACTCTGTCTACATGAACCACACCTTCAAATGTCCCCGGTATTGACGGCCCCGATCGCTCATGATTCACTGTATCTTCTGAATCTGTAAATGATGAAGAATATTCATCTAGGAATAAACTGCTACTAAGTAGAATATCCTTAGATCCATTATCACACAGAGAATTTTGAATTATGTCCCAACGTTTATGCCCTCGTCTCTTTTGTAACAGTATACAGTGTCCTGGATATACGCGTGTATCCATCCTGTACACTTCAATGTCGGCCTGAATGCTGTATATACTGATACCGGCTTCCACACAGAGGAGACCTTTCAGCACGTATAAAAAGTCCATGTCGCTTTCGAACACGCCGGTCAGCCCCTCTGCCTTGCTACCAGCTGTGATCAAAGTGTCATCACTTCTTCGTGCACTTTGCAGACTATCAATCTCCCTGTATTTCTCAACTCTCCATCGTCTGATCTCCTCGCTGTACCCCAGCCGGGTCATTATAGTACAGATCTCCATGGACATATTTTCGACATGATTCTGTAAATACAATAATGTCTTTTATGGTATAAATGTTAGTTCACGATATATATTTATTTCTTGTTGCACTATAAACTATACAATACACGTTCCGGACATAGGTATAAATAAAGTTTCAGATCATTTTTATGTTTCAATTTTTCATTAATAGTGCGTAATGCCTTCTAATATACGATTTAAACAAATGTTGAATAATTAATTAACATAATACATAGTTCGAGTAAAAATAAATGCTTACATCATCTGTCATGTTAAATACTATATTACGTTTCATAATTAGTGTTGATAGGCATTCCGACAACCACTTTTAGTATGGATACTAATAATATATATTTAATTTTGTAAACGTCAATATTATTTGATACATATTTGTTGTCTTAAATAATGATAATGATACGAATAATTTATGTATGTGTAGATGTTAAGTCACATTGGTTTATTTAATTCTAAGAATTGAATAGAACGTTATTACGAAAGCCAATTAGTAGCACTAACAAAAGTTCGAAGTCGTATTAACGCGAATACAGGCGTAACTACGATAATAAACACGTACACACGCAAACAAACGCATTATAACGCTAATAAACGCGTAATTACGCTAAGAAAGGCGTAAAAACACCAAATAAAAAGGCGTACACACGCTAAAAAGGCGTAATAACGCTAGAAAAGGCGTAATTACGCTATAAAAAGGCGTAATAACACCAAACTAAAAGGCGTACAAACGCTAAAACAGGTGCCATAACGCCAAACGCTTTAAAAGTCGCAATAACGCTAAAAAAGCGAGTAATAGGCATAAAAATCAACCCAGTCATAGGTGATTATACCAACAGGAGTCCGTACAAATGTATGTTGCCTATTCTGGCTTATATGGACGATTTCTAGAATTGCTGAACTTGTCATTATAAAATTAATGTACTCAAATGTATCCATAACGTTTTGGTTTGAATTAATTTCTTTAAAGAAGCCATACCTGTATATATTACACAAGGCGTTACTACTCGTTTTTAAAGCATGTGTACGCCTTTGCGTTATTACGCCCATTTTAGCGTATACACGCCTTTAAGTTTGGAGTTATTACGACTTTTTTAGCGTTTGTACGCCTTTAGGTTTGCGTTATTACGCCTTTTTAGCGTGTGCATGCCTTAATTACGCATTAGTATGCGTTTATTTAGCATTATTACACGTTGATTAGCGCTATAATGCGTTTGTTTTCGATATTACGTGTTTATTTGTGTAGAAACGCCTTTGTTCGCGTTAATACGTCTTCGCACTGTTTTATTTAAGATGTAAGTGGTACTAATAGGCTTTCTTACGCTATTCTCTCATTATCATCATGTCCATTGACAAGTGTGTTTCATTCACTAACGTCATTTCATCGATCACATGTATATACTTTTTAAAGATGGATGGAGTATAAACATAAATGTCGTTCTAAGAAACAGACTGGTAAGATCGAATTAAAATCAAAGTAATACAACCCTGATGTGAAAAGTGGCAGGCACTAAACACGTTAGCAATGCAGTTCCGAATGATGCCGGACATTATTTCGCACCATATAAATCTTGATAAATATGTTATACGTGGCACATCATAATCAACCACGTACACACATTCATATTTTAGGGACATTAATGACAGTTCCGTGCGTTCCTACTACTACTACCACTTCAACTTCAACTTCAACTTAATACTGTCTACAATCGAGCTCGATTATTACTGACAGGAAACGTTGTGTACGTTTCCTGGGAAGAACAAGTACTTGGTGTCTATGAAGAAGATAATGAGAACGCTACCCGAGGATGGAGCGAACCCACAAACTCCCGATCACTAGGCGGACATCTCATCCACTTCACCACCACACCCAATATGACCATACTTTTTACACAAAATTCGGTCATTACTCAATTGAAAGCTGTGATCCGACTGAGAGTTAACGTGCAAAAGCACAATAAAACAGTTCAAGTATAGTCAATTAGTGCCCAATGCTTTTCATTGACCGTTCAAAGGCGGTGACCCCAGCTTTATTCATATTTTGTGTTTATGTTGGTTTGTATTGTGCTGTATTGTGCTGTTTTGTACTGTTTGGGCAATCGGTCACTTGCCTTAAATAAAGGACCAACTAATTGTTTTTAATGAAGATTCAATACTGCTCCAGCAGCTGGAGTTTCACTTCTTTATATTACAATCAGTGTTGTTTTGTTATGTTCCTGAAACGTGATTTAGGAAACCATCACAGAGATTTCGGTAAGACTCTTTAACGAATCTACACCTGAACCATTGACGTTCGGGCTTGAACAATTAATCCAGAGAACAACGTAAATAATCACTTTAACGAGATAAAAAAGCATTTTGTTTCTGGTTTTCTATCAAGGTTAGTTGTTATAAAGTAAACACAAACACAAACTAACCCGCGAGTGAAAACTTTATATAGCGCTGAGTGAGGTATCGCTTTAAATTCATCCCTTACCCGTGAGTGACGACTGTGCGGGCTGCTGTGTCTGGGAACTTGTTCAGTCCAGGACTTACCTGATAGTGTCGACAGTACAGATTGCTGTGTTTGAGAACGCTTTCAGTATCTGACTTTCCTGAGAGTGACAGTTGTACAGTCTTATTTGTAACAAAACATCAACAAACAATTTATAACCCATTCAATATCAATAAGTCACAATGTGTTGTTTGTTGTAGTCTGAGTTAATGTTAGACAACCTATTGACATGAAGTCAAATGCCGAGCTGATGTTAGTACATTTATTTTGATCAAGTGAAGTGTATCCATTCTAGTAGCTATCATCATGGTTAAATTTAAAAGAAACAAAATTCTAAATGTCAATTACAATATACACACATATATTGTATCGATAGAATCAGCTTATACAAGCTTCACACTTTAAATTGCAATATTTTAATACGGATTCCAATATGATCAGCACAAAATGACACACAATTTAAATCTAGAAATGATGGTTAAATTTTCATAACGCATAATTCAGTAATATAAATGTATACCAATACATATAGTTAAATACTTAAGTATATGTGAAAACTCATAATATGCAAATTGTCAATTGTAAATATTAATTAAGAAAATAATATACGAAGCACCAAATCGCTATTAGTGTATTTCTTTTAAAGCCAATTCAAACTTAACATCGATTTTGTTTGATACCGTAGTGCTCAAAATTCTATATTGCCCAATACCATTGTTACCTGAGAGTGACGACGGTAGAGTCTGCTGCATCTGGACACGTTTCCAGACTCTAAGTTTGCAGAGAGTAGTGACTGTTAGGGCTTGTCTGAGAACGTTTCCAGTATCTGACTTACCCGAAAGAGGCGACTGTATAGGATGTTGTGTCTGGAAACGCTTCCAGTCTATGACTTACCCGAGAGTGACGACTATATAGACTGCTGTCTCTGAAAACGCTTCCAGTCTCTGACTCTGTATATTCGATGCCTCCTTTTGCCATTTGTAGAATGCTGGAAGTAAATACAAGTTGCCATTGTCAAAGATGCGAATAAATAACAGAAGTCTATATAAAAGGCACTAATATACCTTCCCATTATATTTAGAGCGAATATGTGTGTTACATGAAAGTTTTAGTTTGGATAACTTCGCATAAAACGTCACACACCCGCTTAAAGCTATGAATACATTGTTATATTGCGTGATATATCACGAATCAGTGTGGATTACACACATGTACCTGAATACTAAAACGTCTCCAGCCCAATTCAGCCTTTACGCCTTTGGAACACTTACATAGAACGGTTTTTCACCACACGTGTCAAGAGAACATAGTCCTTATCGTATCAAATTACGGGTGGTAGACTCATACCAGTATTAGTATGTTTAAAAATCTGAGTTAGACAAATCCAAACTGATATTGAAATACTAAGCAGGTCTTTCACATGACAATTTTGTTTGACATTAACAACACACAAGTAAGAAATAACATATGAATATACATAAAAAAATAATAATTGTTCGATAAAGCTCTATAAACAAACATGACAAACATAGCATATTAACCTCGAATAGACTCTTCAAACCACAAACAAACATAATGTTCAGGTTTAAGGTAGGTTAGTTGTTTTTACAATATTGAAATATGTTGAACTTTCGATTTCCAGATCCCCAAAAAATATCACAAGCAAACACATTTGGACGGTTAAGCTGCATAGGAAAATGCATGCAATTTCGATTTTAAGATTCATTCGACCAAAGTTATATATTATTAACAAGTTCAGTTGTAATTGCAATCGTACTGCCTTCTGTAACGACACATTTAATATGAAAGCTGTCCAAACTAAAGTCAAACAAATGTCACACGCAAACACATTTGGAAAGGTAAGTTGAATAGAAAAATGCATGCACTTTCGATTTCAAGCTCTATTCTACCAAAGTTATAAATTATTGACAAGTTCAGTTGCAATAAACATTTTACTGCCTTCTGTAACTAAACTTTTAATATGATAGCAGTTCAAACTAACGTCAGACAAATGCCGCACGCAAACACATTTGGAAAGTTAAGCTGAATAGAAAAATGCATGCACTTTCGATTTCAAGAACAATCGAAAACAAATTCTGATAAGTAAAGCTATGCTTTCGCTGTGTGTTGCCCAATACATTCGCTGTAAATATTACTATATGGTTATTTGATACAAGATATATTTTATAAATAATTTATGAAACTTAAGAGATAATATTTCATCTACTTACAAAATAGATGTACGCGAATCTTCCCTGGTGTATCAATCTCGCTTGTTACTTCTGTCCGAGTTTAAGTAATTTAGGCAGTATTTAGATATGTATGCAATATGAGGTAACCGAGATTCAGGACAAATCAATCACGTAGAGCTGTACATGTTTAGTGTTCTTGAGGTGTACAAGTTATAAGATAAACCTTGAAATTAAATGGATACTGCTTCGAAAGAAAACCTGTACATGTAAGGTCAGTGCTATTAAACGTTGTCATCTAAGCAAAATGGAGCTAATATTTTGTCTTAAACGAAATAATAATAGGGTTCAACAGGAATTTTCCCCCACTTTTTATATGTTGTCCCCATAAACGACGACTGTTATTTTCAGCGGCAGAACATCGATGAATCTGGGACATATTTGTCTTTGTTAAACGTATGTATTCACTGGTTTCTTTAAATTGTTGAATCTTTATCGTTTCAGAAATATGTTGACATCTCTCGTTTCATTATCCAAACATTGACGTCATATGATATGATTTAAACAGGATTTATTTACAACAGAAATTAATAAGTTTACATGTTTACTGCAAGGAAGATATCATTAATTAACAATGCACTGAAAATTTAAAGATGTTAAGTTAAATGTATTTTTGTTTTCTTCTATCAAGTAGTTTATTTTTAGATTATACATACAATTTTACATTGATATCATCCATCATCAGACCTAAAAGCGAGCGGACGAGACGCTGTTGTCGATCCGTCAGCCATCTGCACTGTTGTATTTGGTTCTGACATGCACAAACCAGATTGCAGGTCAAAAAGTCTTTACCGGGACCTAAAAACCTTTAACCTCCAATGATCTTTTTTATTAAACAGGCTTACTCGGGATCCTTCCACTTAATGCTTTTTCGTAAGAAACATCAATATATGAAATTTTAGTTAATGGGTGTGAAAAATGAGATGAAATGTGCATGTTTACTGCATACCTTGAACGAAAACAGAGCAAGGTTAAGCCCGAAGCTACATTTAAGAACATAACAATATAAATCTGATGTTTTAGTTGTGAGCGTTAGCTCACGACTAAATATACAGAGCATGTTTTGCAAATCAGCATGTGCTTAGAAGCCTTAACTACTCTCAAAACCGTAACTCACTATGTTAGAAACGATTACCGCTGCCTGTCTGCACTGCAGACGACGAATGCTTGAGTATACCACTGCAGTGAGTGTATTTACCAACTTGTAAGACGATATTGGCCAGTCTAGTGTTTATCATTGAAATCTGTACATATTGGCTTTTTTCAGAGAAAACGGGGCTTAATGCATGTCAAACAAGATTAGCCTGTGCAATGCGCACAAGCTAACCAAGGACGACAACAGCGAACAACTTCAGTGTCTTCAGCGCTTTGATTTAATTCCGTTATAACGTAGTTAGAATAAAAAGGTGTGACCCATTTTCACATAACGTGACTGGTATGTTTATTTTTTGCATTCATTGTGGCTGTTGAAAGGCCACTTGCTTTGATTGAAATGGGAACTGTCATAAGCAATAACCATGTTAGTCGCGTAAAACTGTCGCCCCATATTCGTCCGTACAGGCTAATAACTGCATATACTGAATTAGGGACGACATATTCCGCTTTTTCGTTTGAAAGTAGTCTCTTCTTAACGAAAATACGGACTGTACATGCTAATCAATGACGACACTTTCGCACATACTTTAAGCCCCATTTTCCCAGAATGAAACAGAGCAATGTTAAGCCCGCGAATATCGCAAAGAAATTGTCTTTAAGCTATATGAATCAAACCTGTGTTTGGTTCCGAAATCAGAAAACAATATATATGTGTCCACGTTGATCCTTAAAATGTTTAGCGAAACCAGGTCTATTCTCCACGTACTTGTTTAGAGCTTTAAGAGCAGTGATACGACGATGGGCTCGCGACTTAAACACAATTTAGCTTCGTTAAAATAAAAAGTGTCCAATATCAGCCTTTTCAATCTAACTATGGACGAAAACTTAACGTTTGTATTGATTTGTTTAGGTTTTAAAATGCAGTCTCTTTTTAACGTAAATCATTTACTATGTTTTAAACATAACATTCAAACAGACAGGTTCATGTAAAAAAAAATCCATTCGATAATATGTAGTTTTCAACATAAAGCCTAACCATCGAAAGAAAATAAACGTCATCTCGAATTAAGCCGTCAACAGCTGTATGTAACTCCAAACCTGAATGAGTCGAAGATAATGTGACCGATTTGTTAGGATTGAATGTGACTGATATGTCCTGAGAGATTGTGACCGATCTGTCATGAGATAATGTGACCGATATGTCCTGAGAAAACATGACTATCGCACTATCGCATTGTCGACCTCTGGATTTTAATGTGTAACCACGATGGCACGAACAGTATTCCGTACTTCTGCGTTAAGATTTCATATATAAACACATGTTAGGCTTTAAAGGGGCCTTTTCACGTTTCGGTAAATTGGCAACATTACACACAAAAAATTCAGATTTGCAAATTTTCGTTATAGTTATGATACTTGATAGGGAACGGTAATACTGAACATTTACCATGCTCTTAAATATCCATCATATGCATCTTTGGACGAGTTAAAAACCTGAAAATTATAACGCGTTGCAAAGTAAAAAGATTGTATAATTTGGAGAATTTTGTTGGAGTCGTTATATTGTGTGATACTACGAAATGTGCTTATATATCGTATTAAAGTATTCACTCATTGTATGAGCACGGATGGCCGATTGGTCTAATCGATAGACTTTTACTCCAGGGGTCAGTGGTTCGAGCCCAGTTGAGGGTTACTTTTTTCTTTCTTTAATTTTTTTTTTTTTTTTTTACTGGAGCTTTTTATATCCAATGTTTACATTTATCAATATAAAGCATTTAATGGCAAACTTCAATACATGCCACAATCTGTGAAAAGGCCCTTTTAATGTTGTGGAAACGCAATACACTTCCATTATAGTACATGTATTTATTTTGTTGAGTGTTCGACAGTATTTCGGTTAAACAATATAATTATGTGCGCTGCTTCTTGAAAATATGTTTATTTTTAATCATGGACGAAACTATACGCTTTTATGGCTTTTTGCTTGTATAGTAAGTAACTTCTTTAAAAAATTCAGTCTAGGCGAAAAAAGTCGTCCCTGATTAACATTTGCGGAGTGCATAGGCACATTTTATTTTTATTAATTCAAAACTAAAACGTGGATCAGGGGGGCATGCGTATACGGGAGCTTACCGGGTTAAAGTGAGTTTAGTTGGAACTTAACTTCGAAGATGGCGTCGTTTTAGTGTTTTTTTTGTGAAGGAGTAGCGGATATTTTCACCCGGTAAGCCAATTTATATTTATATATCTTTAAAATGAATAAGCCTTTTCGGCTCTACGGTGTCTGTGCTCCCCTCGGTTTTTTGTGTCAATACCGTAGACGTTGGAATAAAAACGTTATTGAAGCAAAACCGTCGACCAATTTGTTGTTTAATTTCTTGACCTTCGAGATGTTGGGTGTTCGAACATAATTTTCTCTCATAATAAACAGTATTTGTTCATATTAACAGTAAAAAAATAACATAAAACACGATTATTTTATTATCTCGACGCGTTTGTATGCCTATTAATTCATTTAATGCCGAATTATAACGGTTTAACCCCCTTTTTGGAACTAACTTCCGTTTAGGCACATTTTGGGACCTGACTTCCAAATGACAAACAGCTCTTTCATATGTGAAAGAGATTGACACGAAATACCTACCCATCTATAATGAAGTTTATATGTGTTCTTCAAAATTATAGTTTTATAGAATTGTATGTGGTGCAATATAAGTGTTTTCTTAATCATTTTACTGTAGAATTATAAAAATGCTGTACAAAAAAACTGCCGGCCAACTGAATCAACTGAATCAATTCACCAATTTTAAAGAAGATGGGTTGTGGGGTGGCTGATGTACGAGATAATAGAATGTTCATCAGCCCTTTTAGTAATATTAAATGTATTGTATGACGTGTCGACCTTGTTCTGATATGAATTTGTTTTAACCATTATTTTACTGTCTTTTCAGATGATGAAGGTTAAAGGGCGATATTAAGTGCATTTTGCGTTGCAGTATATCTACCCGGTAATTAGGAATTTAAAATTAGCGTTGGATTGGGATACCATGCCCCATTCATGGACCACATGAGTTTAAATGTAGAATATGAACAAGAGTCATTCAACAGAGCCGGAAAAAAAGCAAATAGAACAAACGAACCAAGCAAAAATGTACAGCTGATGTATCTAGTGTTTTTGTTTTATTTTATTATTTATACATAGACAAGTCTGACATATAACTGCTATGAGTGCTACTTAATTACACGTTTTGTTCCGTATATGTCATGATGCTAGTTTCTCACTTTTTTATGAAAATAAACCATTATCTGTGTTACGTCATTTCTTCCTAGGATGTCTCTGCATACATTTTCAATTGTATTCAGCACTTACATACATGATAAAAAAGATTTGGTCGGAATGAATTCGTTATGCATTTGACATATTAACATTACTTAAGATTAGAAGGCAATTTAAGGAACAAACGAAACAATCTTTCAGAGTGAATCACTACTTTATTCCATCAATACAACAGTCTTAAATAATATATATTCACTTAGGTATAAAAGAAAAAATACATGTATATATTGATCACTTCTACTGAAATCATATCGTGAATTGCGTTTGCACAAATCTTTCTATTTACTACACATTCACTTTTGCGATTATAATATAGTGACCAACTTAGAACTGGTTTAAAAGAAGGTCTTCCAAAGTGTTTCACATCAAAGTAACTTACATGTATCAGTATCGTTATGGTAAAACGCGTCAAATGTCACTGTATTAAATAAACAATTAATATTTAAGTTTGAATAAAAAACACCCACCGATATGCATCTTCTAAGCAGGTGTCAGGTATTCCAAGTGGGTAGTATAAGGTTACAGCAACCTTATCCTAGTATCGAACCGGCTTTACTCTTTTCTGTTTTTCATAACACTTATAATGCACGTATATGTGATAGTTTTGTGTGTTTAACTGGCGTGGTACTTCGACGTAATCTTTTTTGTTTGATTGGTGGGTTTTCATGTACCTTCCGCTTTCTAGAGCGGTACACAATTCGTTATACTTTAGTAAACATAGTATTCCGTTTGAGGCATATTCAAACATAATTATGTTCATATGTGTTTAAATAAACAGGTAAGAATTACGCTGTGTTTATAATACCGTCGAATGTCTTATATTACACACACTTAATGTGCGAGAAAACATATAATAATAAAAATTATTAGCATAACAATTAATTAAAAAAGGATGACGCTTGATTTCCTCAAGTGAAAATGTTTTCCAAAACATTCGCACCAATGCGGAATTCACTCACGACATTTAATTCGCGTAAAGCCTTCTAACATAAGAAAGAGCTGTTTATCATTTGGAAGTCAGGTTTCCAAAAGTGCTTTAAAGGAAGTAAGTTCCAAAAAAGGGGGTTAAACCGTTATAATTCGGCATTAAATGAATTAATAGACAGACAAACGCATCGAGATTATAAAATAATCGTGATTTTATGTTCTATTTCATGTAAACATGCAGACAAACAGTTTATTACGTATTCTGTTTTCTTTGTGATTTAGTGTTGCTTATTTAATTCTAACAAAACGTTTTATAGTGTCGGTAAACTATTCTGAACACCAAGCCATATGCGGCGTAAAGAACGTGGGCTTCTCCGCGACAACAAAAAATTGTGTGCCTTCTTTCCGGCTATGTGCGTGGTAAGGTTTAGTAACTGACGTCAAGATACAGATATAAACAATGAAACAGTTGGTTGTAACATGTGCACAGTCTGTCCGGCCATGTGCAAAGTCATATGTCAACGTAAACATGACGTATGATACGGACACATAACGAATACAAACGGAATTGACCGATGTTTTGATTGCTAATTGTGATACGTAAACAAACAAGGACTCTTCAAGAACGATAAAAACCGGAGTGTCCGACACTGATTGACATTTTATACCCGGGGCAATACAATGATGGTCTAGGCGTGACTGTCTTTTGAAGATTGTAGGAAATTTGGGTTATTGCGTTGATAAAAAAATCGAGTATTATTTTAATTCAATTATGCCACAAATATCCGTTACCTTACAGCAATCAATGAGTTTGATATTATATTGGACATAAATTAAAAACCAGTATTGAATACAAGGAATTTATTTGAAATTGATAAAATAATATAAAATACATCCAAACAACATGCTTTGAAACAACACTCACGAATAACAGTCTGACGTTCACAGTTTAAAATGTTTAGTTTGAGTGTCCAAAACTAAAACGAATTTTTAAACGTCGCTTCGAACGTTACAGATATTTACTCAACATCACTCATAATTATAGTATTCAGTTAAATACGGAAACTATTACGGCATGGTATTCACGAAGCTTGTAGAGAAATAATCAGTTACTTAAGAAAGAATATTTATAGACATAACATACATTACTATATTAATCGTCTATAAGACCCTTTGATACTAGGAAGACTTTACAAGCTGGCTTGTATACAAGATATTCGTCGCTAGCTTAAAGTAATTATATAATCACATGATGGGGGTTCAGCTTTAATTGTTTGTTTTTTCTTTGTTGCAAAATGAATTTCGATTGGATGACGTCTTCGATCAACCAGACTATATTGCTTTATAAGTCAACCCCCTGTTGTCATATACAACAGATATGGAGTCTTCTGGTGCTATTTATATAGTCGGTTAATGCAGTTCTAGACGACCATATATTATGTATTGATGCTTTCAGGAAATCAGGCTGCAGAGCATCGACGACGTGTTTTATTTAACAAAGTTGTATCGTGAAATGTATCATGTTTAGTGCTCACAGAGGTGTTTGCGTATTGATATACGCGTGTTAATAAAATATAAGTAATGCTCTTATTGCAGGTCAAATAGCTGCATGTGTTATTTAAGTAGTGAACGGCTAACGATGTCCATAGAATCCGTGCGTTTTGATGCTGCAACAGCATGTTACATTCAAACGTGCCAGTATTATCGAATTCATTATAATAACAATAACACAAATAATAAGCACACACACAATTAAAAGAAACGTTGAACTAAAATTACTTGTTGATATCTGGCAACATATTGAAACAATCGCTGTATTACATGTCTCTAATTAGTTATATCGGCTACATTAATTTCATCCTCTTTAATGCAGTACTACATTAAGATTCTACTGCAGATATCCATTAGACCATTTACAGCACAGCCTTCTATGAGCATTCGTTGCCTCACCTCCATCAGTATCTCAAAAATACGTCTCTCTATCTCCTGTCGGATAGGATCAGACTCATCTCTACATTGTATAGCTCTGTTCCGCTTACCCAGCGACAACATCTCCAGCTCCATCTTTGTCATGGCGAGCCACAACATCGGCTCCGGGGACTGTCGTATCTTCGGCAATCTCAATAATACACTGGGACCTTCAGCCATCATGTCCGTGATATCTGCTATCGATGTACTTTGCTGCTTATCCTGCAAACCACTGGCTTCTTTTAAATTTCTTTCCGGAATCATGTAGTATGACAATTGTTGTGAGGCAAATGCATTCTTAAGTTCTCTCAGTCAATCATGAAGCCAGCGGAAAAAAAACTCCGTGTATTAAAGCTGCCCTGTGGGTTGCACTCAGCTTGCCAAAGTACTATATTTGTAATCACGTATGATGTAACTTCTTTCTTACAAGGCCTTAGAACATCTTTGATAATAATTTTAAGCATAACATACACTTGCGCTTGTGTGCCATAAAGATTGTTTACAAGTTCTGCCTCACCGGTGTTAAAGCAAATCCGCCACTCCATGTGCTTGAATTCACTTCCCTTAAATCCTACCGGTGTTAGATAGGCTTCTAATGATACGACTTTCTGAACAATGACTTGTGACGGCCAATGACGGGGTCTGGCAGTCCATCGTTGTAGAATGCTGGGGCAGTGACACCGTAGAGCAGCTACTCTGTCCACATGAAATACACCTCCCAATGTCCCTGGTCTCGACGGCCCCGTTGGCTCATGATTCACTGTTGCTGAATGTGTAACTGATGCCGAAAGTTCATCTAGGAATAAATTACTACTAAGTAGAATGTCTCCATATCCATTATCACACTGAGAATTTACAATTATGTCATAACGTTCTATGCCTGGTCTCTCTTGTAACAGTACGCAGTTTCCTTGATATACACGTGTATCCATTTAAAACACATCTATGTCGCCATGTATGGTGTGAAGATTGATACCAGCTTTCACACAGAGGATATCCTTCAACACGAATAACATGTCCCAGTCGTTTTTAAAAGAGCAGGTCAGTCCCTCTACCTTGCTGCCAGCTGTGATGTTAGTGAAAGTACTTGATGGCGCATTACGCAGGCTATCCCTGTATTTGTCAACTCGCCAACGTCTGATCTCCTCGCCGTGTCCCAGCCGGGTCATTATAGTACAGATCTCCACGGATATATTTTTGACATTACTCTGACAATACAATAGCACAATATAAATGTCAGTTAACGATCCTTCTATTTGCACTACAAACTATTAAATACGCGTTTGGATATTGGTAAATATATAGTTTCAGATAATGTTTATGTTTTAGTTATGCATAATAGTGCAAATTGCCTTCTAATATAAGTTTTAAATGAATGTTGATTTTAATATTAAATAATATAAGAAAAATAACGAGTACAAATAAGTGCATACACCAGTTGTAAGTGTATTTCATGTTACGTATACAATTAAGTTTCATAAGTAGTGTTGATAGACATTCAGACAACCAATTGTAGTATGGATACTAATAATATAATAATTTATTCTTGTATACGTTAACATTATTTTATACATAATTATTGTCTTAATAAATTAAAATGAGACGGATATTAGTTCAATTATGTTTAGAGTTTTAACCTAGTCACATTGTTTTGTTTAATTATAACACGTGAATAGTACGTTATTCCATCATTATTATCATGTAAATTGACATTTTGGTTTCAGTCAGTAACCTCAGCGAATCGCACACATGTATATACTTTTTTAAACATGGATGGAGTATAAACATAAACGTCGTTCTTAGAAACAGACTGGTAAGTTCGAATAAAATTCCAAATAATAAAACCCTGCTGTGTATTGTGGCAGGCAATTTGCGTTAGCAATTTAATACCTTATGTTTCCGGACATTATTTCGTACCATTAAAATCTTCTTATTACGTTATACGTTGTCCATCATAAACACAAACGTACATAAATTCATTTTTAGGGACAGTAATTAGAGTGCCGTGCGTTCCCACTTAATATGACCATAACATATACGTAAAATTCTGGAGCAACTCATTTGAAATGTGTGCTCATATACAAGCACATGTTTAGTAAAGTATATTAAAGTGCTTACAATCATACTTTTTGTGTTATTTTCGTGAAACAGGATTGAGCAAACCATAACAGGGATTTCGGTATGAATCCGTAATGAATGTACACCTGCACCCCTGACGTTCGGAATTGAATTAATCCAGAGAGCAAACTAATTAAATACATTAAAGAGATATAAAGCATTTGGTTTCTTATTTTCTATCAAGGTTAGAGTTTCGTATGAGAACTGCAAAACTGTAATTAAGTTAACGCAAACTCCCTGAGTACTAAACCGCGAGTAATTACTTTACATAGCGCTGAGTCTGGTATCGCTTTCAATTCAACCCTTACCCATGAGTGGCGACTGTACAGGCTGCTTTGCCAGGGAACGCGTTTAGTCCCTTATTTACTTGATAGTGTCAACTGTACAGATTGCTGTGTTTGAGAACGCTTTCAGTCTCTGACTTACCTGAGAGTGACGGTTGGACAGTCTAATTTGTAACAAAACATGAAAACACGTTTTATAACCATTCAATAATCATAACAAGTCACAATGTGCTGTTCGTTGTGGTCTGTGTTAGTTTCGGACAACCTATTGACATGAAGTCAAATGCCCAGCTGATGTTCGTCCATTTCTTTTGATCGAGTGAGGTGTATCCCTTAAAGTAACTACCATTATGGTTTAATTAAAAAAACGAAATTCTAAATGCCAATTACAATATACAAACATATATTGTATTGATAGAACAAAATCAGCTTAAACAAGCTATAGTTACATACTTTATTACATTTGAAAAATCATTATATGCGATTTGTCAATTGATAATATTCATTAAGAAACAAATGTATTTAGCACCCAATCGCTGTTTGTTTTCTTTTGAATTCAATTAAAACTTCACATCGATTTCGTTTTATACCAAACGAACGAAATATCACTACCGTAGTCTTCAAAATTCTATAATGTTCAATACCATTATTACCTGAGAGTGACGACGGTACAGGCTACTGCATCCTTAAACGCTTCCAGCTTCTAATTTTGCCGAGAGTAGCGACTGTTAAGGCTGCTTTGTCTGAGAACGTTTCCAGTATCTGACTTACCCGAGAGAGGAGACTGTATAGGCTGTTTTTTCTAGAAACGCTTACAGTCTATCACTTACCCGAGACTGACGACTATATAGACTGCTGTTTCTGAGAACGCTTCCAGTCTCTGACTCTGAATTTCCAATGCCTTCTTCTGCCATTAGTAGAATACTGTAAGAATATACAGGTTTTCATTGCCAAAGATGCCAATAAATAACAGAAGTCAATATGAAAGTCTTTAATATACGTTCCACATTAAGATTAAATGTATGCGTTTAATGGGTGTTTTAATTTGGATAACTTTGCATAAAACATCACACACAGCCTCAAAGTTATGTAAACATTGTTATATTGCTTGATACATCACAAAGCACTATGGATTACACAAATGTACCTGAATAATCAAACGTCCCCGGGCTCATAATCAGTCTTGACGCCTGTGGACCACTGACATAGAACGGTGTTTCATCAAGCTTTACAAGACAACATAGTCCTGGTCGTATCAAATTACGGTTGGTAGACTTATACCAGTATTAGTATTTAAAAAAAAAATGAATAAGACAAATGCAAACTGATTTTGAAACACTAAGCAGGAATTTCACATGACAATTTTGTTTGGCAATAACAATACAC
The DNA here is from genome assembly GCF_020536995.1 of Dreissena polymorpha. Taxonomy (NCBI): domain Eukaryota; kingdom Metazoa; phylum Mollusca; class Bivalvia; order Myida; family Dreissenidae; genus Dreissena; species Dreissena polymorpha. The sequence continues at coordinate 82,996,888 of NC_068365.1, forward strand.
AAGTTAGAAATTACATACGAATATTTATATACAAATATCAATTGTTCGATAAAGCTCTACGAAGAAACTGACTTAAACATGACAAACATAGCATATTAACCTCGAATAAATAAAACTCTTGAAACCACGTGGACATTTAATGTACAGGCTTAAGGTAGGTTAGTTCTTTTACAATATTAAAATATGTTGAACTTTCGATTTCCAGATCCCCCCCAAAAAATGTCACAAGCAAACTCATTTGGAAGGTTAAGCTGGATAGAAAAGTGCATTCACTTGCGATATCAATATCCATTCGACCGAAGTTATCAATTATTAACAAGTTCAGTTGCAATTACAATGGTACTGCCTTTCTTAAGGGGTGTTGCTGCAGTTTTGCTGATTTTTTTCCATCTAATATATTTTGCTCAAAATTTTTATTCAAGTACTACATACAAATACTATATGAAAAATGAAATAAAAACATAGGGTCACCGGCCTTGTTTTGATTTTATTCACCATTATATAACATGTACTTTTTCATTAAAACTGAACAATCTCTAATTGCTTAAAAATGATCAATAACCTATGAAATTGGCAACATGTAGATATTATATAAGCTAATATATATTATATACCATTTAATTAAACCACAAACAACCAAAAAAATGGAGAAAGCAAGTTAAATTTGAAGTAATTTAATTTTTAAAATGTTTATGTCACCCAAAAAACATCAATTTTTTACTATTTTAACCACAAAAATGGAATTAAAAAAGTTCTATCTAATTACTTTTTGCGAAAATGCTCAAATATATTCATCTACGTATTGTTATCATAAAACAAAAATAAAAAAAGTGGGTCACCGTACTTTTAACAGAGATTTTTTTGTTTAACTATCCCTACCGTCTGTGTCGAATTTCATACAATACAGCAATTAGGCGAAACCCAAGTATCGGTTCATAGACTGTTAGAGATATGCAAAAAAATATTTATAGTTTACAATCTTAATTGGGATCACAACGGCTTACTTAAAAACAACAACACTAATACAATATTTAATCACAAATATAAGACTATACAGTATCAAACTCGACCTTAATCATCAATAACAGGGACTTGTTGACAGATTTCGGCATGTTTTAAAGTTTCTGATTAAATACTTTAAATTGATTAATGTAAACAACAGGACTAAAGAGCTCAAGGAAAAAAACAAGAATGAAATAAAAGAAAGAAAAAAAGAATAAAAAAAAGTTAACCGCACCTGGGATCGAACCACTGAGTACCTATTATGAACCTACTCGGTCAATTATTTGTGATGATTCTGATAACAAAATTATTGGGTTGTGATAATAGCATCGGTGTTGCTATAAATATATCCTCGGTTAAATAAACTGCCGCAACACCCCTTAAACGACACATTTATTATGATAGCTGTTCACACCAACGTCAGACAAATGCCGCGCGCAAACACATTTGGAAAGTTAAGATGAATAGAAAAATGCATGCACTTTTGATTTCAAGATCCATTCGACCAAAGTTATAAATTATTAAAAAGTTCAGTTGCAATTACAATTGCACTGCCTTCTGTAACGACACGTTTAATATGATAGCAGTTCACACCAACGTCAGACAAATGTCGCACGCAAACACATTTGGAAAGTTAAGTTGAATAGAAAAATGCATGTACTTTCGAGTTCAAGTACCATTCGACCAAAGTTATAAATTATAAACAAGTTCAATTGCAATTACCAGTGTACTGCCTTCTGTAATGACATATTTAATATGATAGCAGTTCACATTAACATCAAACAAATGTCGCACGCAAACACACTTTGAAAGTTAAGTTGAATAGAAAAATGCGTGCACTTTCGATTTCAAGATTCATGCGACCAAAGTTATAAATTTTTATAAATTAAAGTTCAGTTGCAATTGTACTGCCTTCCTAAACGACACATTTAATTTGATAGCAGTCCACACTAACGTCAAACAAAAGTAGCCCCAAGCACATTTGGAACTTTAAGTTGAATAGAAAAATACATAAACTTTCGATTTCAAGAAAAAGCGGAACAAATTAAGATTAGTAAAGCTATGCTAAAACTCTGTGTGGCCCTATACATTCGCGGTTAATATTTATCAATGGTTATTTGATACAAGATATATTTTCTTAATAATTTATCAAACTTAAGATATAATATTTCATCTACTTACAAAAAAGATGTACGCGAAACTTCCCTGGTGTATCAATCTCGCTTATTACTTCCGTCCGAGGTTGAATGATTTAGGCAGTATTTAAATATTTATGAATGTGTGAATGAAATAAGGTAACCTAGATTCACAACATATCAATCACATAGGGTTGTACATGTTAAGTGTATCTTGAGGTGTACAAGTTATAAGCTAAACCTTGACTTCATAGGGATACTGCTGTGAAAAACAACATGTACATGTAATGTTAGTGCTATAAAAATTTGTTAGCGAAGCAAAAATGGAGTTAATATTTTGTCTTAAATGAAATAATAAAAGGGTTCAACAGGAATTTCTCCCCTACTGTTTATATGTTGTCCCCATAAACGACAATTTCTTTCCTTAAGTTTTCCTCAGTGAGAATTTATATAAAGTTATAACTACAATGAATGACAAATTCAATAATAGTTAAATGTTTATTGTCCTTGTAACACAGCGAAATTAATTCAAATATTATCATTATCGAATTTCCAATTCGAACAAGAAGTAATGTAAATCAAATAGATAATTTGATCATACATACAATTTCATTTAAGACAATTATAAGTCACATGTAATAATTCATAGAATATTCATGCAAAAGCATTCTAAGCATAATACAAGCATTATACAATATGTTAATAACAATTCAAGCTGAAAACAAATATTAAATATGTAAATAAACAATTAATTTTATAATTGCAAAGCACTATACAAACATAGACACAAAGCAAGTTAATAAGCATTAACAAATTATCAATTATCTTATCTCACAATGACCAATTACATGTATATAAAATGATTTTCATTAAACTACTTAATTTGGGAGGGTGGGACTGGGAAATTCAATTTTTTTAACACTGTGTGTTCCACGCTTACAAAAACAAGTATGAACTATTTTTCGAAAACCCGTGCGCTCGAGTTAGCAATTCGACCAATCATAAAAAAGTTGAAAGTGAATATCGCTCAACATTATTTTTAGAAAGGTATAGTGAGAACTTGTAAACAGAATTAACTTGCGTCATAAATTAAACATTTTAATTCAAGATTAAAATTAGCCAATTTCTTTCCTTAAGTTTTCCTCAGTTAGAATTTATATAAAGTTATAACTACAATGAATGACAAATTCAATAATAGTTAAATGTTTATTGTCCTTGTAACACAGCGAAATTAATTCAAATATTATCATTATCGAATTTCCAATTCGAACAAGAAGTAATGTAAATCAAATAGATAATTTGATCATACATACAATTTCATTTAAGACAATTATAAGTCACATGTAATAATTCATAGAATATTCATGCAAAAGCCAACATAATGCCAAACACACACAAACAAACAATACAATAAAAGCAACACAATCAAACAATAGCACATAATAAGCGTGTCCATTCAATTACTGAAATAATATAAAGCGTGCAAACTAAAGCAGCAATGACAGACAACCTATAGAACTGATCATATATAAACATCTAACGACAACATGCAGTTTCTTACCTACTGCCTTTACATGACTGCACAATGAATCAGTCTATTCTGATTTCTGTGGAAAACAATAAAATTATTTACATATATACACTATTCAACACATGTTATTATATATGTCCAGATATGAATTCAGCAATTTCAACTTTATCTTCTAAAGACATATGCAGATATTTCTTATAAGCGTCTGAAGACCAGTCACCTAAAAGCTGAATTTTATCAGCGGATACGTTTAATCTGAATGCAAAGGAAGCCATGCCCCTTCTAAAAGAGTGAGTAGAATAAGAATTTGGATCTACTTCACATTTTGATAAAATTTCACGAAGCTTTTTTAAATAAATGTTATATGTGACTGGTTTTCCTGACTTCAATACAAATAGAGGAGATACAGGTCCAGCAGGAATTTTACTTATCATATCATTAAATGCTGCCACGGGACATTATGTTGAATTTTTAACAACTACTAATGGACTGCTTAATACACGTTGTCCAAATTGTATAGTTTTAGTCCATTTCATTTTAACCAATAACTTATGCTTCTCAATAGACACATCACCCCTCAATAAGAATTTAGGATATTTTAGGTCTTGTAATGTTGTTGGGACTAAATTAGATTTTCTAGCTAATAAAAAAAATGCGAAAAGAAATAAACACCAGAAAACTGACGAGTTTATGTCAGAATTATCTAGTACCGCATACATTTTTAGCAAAAGTTCTGGAGATATGGGCAAAGCTTGTTTAACTCGATGACATAGCATTCTAGAAACGCCTTTAAAGGTTAGATTCAGTATGAAATTATTTACTTTATCTAAAGAAAACCCAAGGATTTGATGCATGGTTCGAACTCCACTTACATAATTACGAATTGAATCAACTGATTTAAATGATCTACTAAGAAACTGTACATATAATTGTAAAGTAAGGGTTGAAGCAGGAAGAAAAACTAACCCAAAATGTAAGCAAAACAACAGAAATGATTCCCACTGGATCTTCAAATTTTTCCTGGATCCCTCAGCAAAAGCTCGTCTATTTGAAGCTCTCAATTCCTCACCAAGTTGACCCATCTGTCTGTCTGAAACAACATGATACACTACCAAGGATTAATAAATGTAAAATCCTTTTCTTGTACAACACTATTATACAAAGTAACTTCTTTTGTAATGTTTTCAAATGTCTTTCTATGACTTTCATTTAAATGCCACCTAGACAAATGATCCGCTATCCTGTTATCAACACCAGATATGTGTACTGCCTTAATTTCAAATTCATTTAAAGCTGCAAAAAATATTATCTCTCTCAAACATTTTTGCATAAATTTACACTTTGCTTTTCCTGAATTTAAAGCAATACACACAGCCATGTTATCACATTGCACTACAATTTTTTTTACTTTTAAATGTCATATGCCATAGATGTACACACACTACAATGGTCAACAATTCTAGTGCACTTATATGTAAGTCTAATTCTTGTATGAATGTGGGAAAGTTGCATGAAAATAATGTCCTTGAAAGAACCCCCCACAACCACTTAAACAAGAATCACACGAGAAGGTTTCATCTGAAGAAGACCATTCTTCTACCGAAATCACTGCAATACCATTGTATAATGGCAAAAAAGTTTTCCACCACTTTAAATCCAACTTCACTTCATCTTGTATTGCATGACTATCATGTTCACAGTTCAATGCATATACCTCCCTAAGCCAGTTCAATAGTCTGTTGATAAATATACGGCTGGCTTTAAAGAGATCTTTTCACGCTTTGGTAAATTGACAAAATTGAAAAAAGTTGTTTCAGATTTGCAAATTTTCGTTTTAGTTATGATATTTGTGAGGAAACAGTAATACTGAACATTTACCATGGTCTAATATAGCCATTATATGCATCTTTTGACGATTTTAAAACCTAAAAATTATAAAGCGTTGCAACGCGAAACGATTGAATAATTTGGAGAGTTCTGTTTTTGTCGTTAAATTTTGTGAAACTACGAAGATTGCTTATATAACGTATAAAATACGTCTGATATGTGTACTCGGCGGAATAGCTCAGTAGGCTAAAGCGTTTTTACTTCAGGACTCTGGCAGGACTCCAGGGGTCACTGGTTCGAAACCTGGTCCGGGCAATGTTCTTTTCCTTTTTTTAATTTTATTCTTGATTTTTTACTGGAGCTTTTACGATCCAATGTTTACATTTATCGATATAAAGCATTTAATGAATAAGTTAAAAAATGCCAAAATCTGTGAAAAGGCCCCTTTAACACATGCTCCAACAAAGTTCAGCTTGCCTAGTAATTGTTGAATCTCGTTCAACGAAGCGACTTCCTTACTTAACCAATTCTCCACTAATAACAATATTTCAATCAACCTATCTGGTGATATTTCCATAGTCATTTTTATAGTATCAAACATAACACCTAAGAAAACCATTCTTGTAGTTGGTTTTACCGATTTATCTGTAGATTCTTCCAAACCACATTTTTCTAAAATATTTTCTAAACATAAATAAGCAAACTTAGCATACTGTACTTTTTCAGCACCTGCAAAATCATCTAAATAATTTAAAACAATTACACCAAGTGTAAGTAATATATATGCTACAGCATTTGTTACTCTTTGACAAATGTAAGCTGCTGACCTTAATCCCATGGATAAAACAGTATCACAAAATATGTGCTTTTTGTATATGAATGACACTAAATTATAATCACCGGGACAAATGTTTATCTGTTTTTTTGGCACTGAGTTTAACGGTGAGATTTTTAACTTACTACTAAAAGGATTAGATTTAAAAGGACCTAACACAGCATTGTAACTCTTTTCTTTCAACAAATAATTTAACATAGCTTCTGGATATTCATTAGCTCCTCTATGATTATAATACTTCCACACTGGAAGTATGTTTTCTAATTTATCATTATATTCTACTACACCAATAGGAAAACCATACTTTAACAATTCACACACTGTCTTATCATTATAATCATGTAGCATTGTCTTCATAAATTCTGTATTGGTTCTATTATTTACTGGAATTTTACAACCAATAAAATTATATTGTGCCGAAGCTTTAACTTTTTCATGAATTCTTATCATCTCCTGCATATCATGATAAGAATTATTTGTACATGAACATATTTTGCATGATTTTGAATGTGAACACAGATGTTTATTTAAATTGGAGTTTAAGTTATCTAATTCTGATTTAAAACAATATGTTGGTAGAAATTTGTCTATTATTACATCGTCTTTTTCAAATTTGTTTGAAATATTGTTTAGTCACATCAGTCGACTTGGACACTCCTGTGAACATTCAGGATGCTGAATCTTTTTGTCCTCTTTTTGCCAACATGTGGCACAAATATGTAGGGCGTACCGCATTTTCCCTTTCACCACAGCTGTGTGATCGTTTTTGCGTTGACATTTGTTTCTCTGGTAAAGCGAACAAAACCACACATTTGACTCTTCTTTACCGACAGTGGCAGAATCTGGTTTCTTGCTTTTAAATGTTGGCGAAATTGATTTTTTGATATTGCTTGACTGTTTCATTTGAAATTTGTTTAAGATAGCAATTTCTAAGTACTGGAATTCATCATTCCATTTTTTCTTCCCGAGTTCAATTTCTCTAAGCACAGCCGCATAATTGCATTTCAGCCCTTCGAATTCATATGTCATACTAAGATACATTATGCGTTTCAGCAATTCTAATCTACCGTTTCGTTCTGTTGATTTGGTTTTAGAGTCAGAAATTATTTCTAATTCTCCTGCTATAAATAAATTTAAATCCAAACTTTCAAATGTCATGTTTTTGCTTACAAATTCATATCTTAGGTAAGTGTGTGGATATCTTTGAGAATGTTTAACCTTATCATTAGCTGTAATTGCAATGCCTGACTTTTTACTTTTAATTGCCTTGACTGACCGTTTTGAACTAATTTGGGATATTTCTGAATTAGAGCTAGAATCTCCATCAGATTCAGAATGCACAGACTCTTGTTCTGAAAAGTTATAAATGGATTCACTGTCAACATCCGATTCAGATAATGATTCATCTATTAAACCCAGCTTTGATATTTGCTTCTTAACTTTATTTGTAAGTAATTTATCTTTTCTCAAGTCATCAATTGTAAGCTTATGTTCATGATCACTCTTTTTACTACTTTTACTTTTAGTTTTACTGTATGTGTTACCGTTAGAAAGTACTTTTACCTTACCCTTCAGGGATTCGATCTTCGCCTTCTGTTTTTCCAGCTGCTTTTTTGTTTCATGAAAGTCCTGTTTTTTGCGCAGTTGTTCTTCTTGTATCTTTAGATTTTCAATTTCTTCCTTCATGTGCGAAAGCTCGTCTTCATCGATTTCATCGTCCTCGAGCAACTGTAGGACGCCATTTTTGTTTACATGTACTTCTGCTGTAGCCTCTAACTGGGTTACTTCGGTCGACTTTTCTATTTTTAAATTATGTTCGCCCACGTCTGCCATCCCTGAATCGTTCAGTTTCTTGTAGTTGATCTTGTTTGTGTCCCTCTTGGAACGATTACTCATGTTTATCCTCAAAACGAACTTTTATTGTCTTTGGTTTTGGGTCTATTTCCATACGTCGTATCCGCACCATGCACTGTTCGCGGTTTGATGTCGAATTCGCACCATGTACTTTTTGCAATTGTTTATACATTAAAAAGACACACTTTTAAAAAACATCAATGACTATTGACACAATGAATAAAGTCACAGTTCGTACTTCATGAATCTATTAAATATTTACATGATTCTAACGATTGGTGAGTCCATTTTATAATGTACAATTAAGTAAATGAGGATGTCAGCAATCTCTACTTGACAAAAGATTCCTGACTCGAAATGTTCCTCCAATTTATCACAACTTTCGATCATCAAATTTTTTATCAAAATTCAAATTTTTTAACGCTGTGTGTTTCACGCTTACAAAAACAAGTATGAACTATTTTTCGAAAACCCGTGCGCTCGAGTTAGCAATTCGACCAATCATAAAAAAGTTGAAAGTGAATATCGCTCAACATTATTTTTAGAAAGGTATAGTGAGAACTTGTAAACAGAATTAACTTGCGTCATAAATTAAACATTTTAATTCAAGATTAAAATTAGCCAACTGTTATTTTCAGCGGCATTACATCGTTGAATCCGGGACAAATTTGAAAACAAATATCTTTGTAAAACGTGTGTATTTCCTGGTTTCTTTGAAATGTTGAATCTGTATCGTTTCAGAAATATGTTTATATTTCTCGTTCTATTATCCAAATATTGACTTCATTTGATATGATTTAAACATGATTGATTTACAACTCAAATTAATTAGTTTAGCTGTTTACTGCCAGGTAGATAACTTTAATGAATAATGCACTGAAAAGTGTGAGATATTTCGTTTTATTTTGTTTTCGTCCTTCAAGTAGTTAACTTTTAGATAATACATACACTTTAACATTGATATCATCCACCATCAGATCTTTAAGCGAGCGAGATTGGTTTAGTTTGTGAAACGCTATGACTTACTCGAGAGTGACGACTATATAGACTGCTGTCCCTGAACACGCCTCCAGTCTATGACTCTGTATACCCGATACCATTTGTAGAATGCTTGAAGTAAATACAAGTTGATATTGCCAAAGATGCGAAAATATAACAGAAGTCAATATAAAAGGCACTAATATACCTTCCAAAATTATTTAGATTGAATGTGTGTGTTTAATGAGTGTTATAATTTGGATAACTTTGCATAAAACGTCACACACACGCTTAAAGCTATGTATACATTGTTATATTGCGCGATATATCACGAAGCACTGTGGATTACACAAATATAACTGAATAATCAAACGTCTCCGGGCTCATAATCAGCCTTGACGCCTGTGGAACACTGACATAGAACAGTGTTTTATCAAACGTGTCAATACAACATAGTCCTGGTCGTATCGAATTACGGTTGGTATATTAATATCAGTATAAGAATATTTTTTTTAACTGAGTTAGACAAATCCGACTGATTTTGAAACACTAAGCAGGGACTTCACAAGTTTGAAATAACATATAAATATTCATATACCAATATCTATTGTTCGATAAAGCCTTACGAAGAAACTGACTTTAACATGACAAATATATCATATTAACCTCGAATAAATAAAACTCTTGAAACCACATGCAAACTTAATGTACAGGTTAAGGTTAGGTAGTTCTTTTTACATTATTAAAATATGTTGAAATTTCGGTTTCCAGATCCCCCAAAGAATGTCACAAGCAAACACATTTGGAATGTAAAGCTGAATATGAAAATGCACGCACGTTCGATTTCAAGATTCATTCGAACAAAGTTATACATTATTAACTTTTTTGGTTGTAATTACAATCAAACTGCCATCTGTAACGACACATTTAATATGACAGCATTACACACTAACGCCAAACAAATGGCACAAGCAAACACATTGGAAAAGTTAAGTTGAATAGAACAATGCATGCACTTTTGATTTCAATAAACATCGAAGACAAATTCTGATTATTAAAGCTGTGCTTAAGCTGTGTGTGGCCCTATACATTCGCGGTTAATATTAATCAATGGTTATTTGATACAAGATATATTTTTGAACTAATTTATTAAACTGTAGAGATAATATTTCATCCACTTGCAGAATGGATGAACGCGAAACTTCCCAGGTGTATCATTTTGCTTATTAGTTCCGTTCGAGGTCAAGTGATTAAGGCAGAATTTAGATATTTATGAATATGTGAATGATATGATGTAACCGAGATTCAGAACAAATCAATCACGTAGAGCTGTACATGTTAAGTGTACCTTGGGGTGTACAAGTTATAAGCTTAACCTTGAATTTAAAGGGATACTGCTGCGAAAAAAATGTGCATAAAATGTTAGTGCTATTAAACGTTTTTATCTAAGCAAACATTGAGCTAACATTTTGCCTTAAAAAATAATAGGGTTCAATAGGAATTTCTTGCCTACTTTTTATATTTTTTCCCGATAAACGAAAACTGTTATTTTCAGCTGCATAACATCGATGAATCTGGGACATATTTGAAAAACAAATCGTTGTTTAACGTGTGTTTTCACTGGTTTCTTGGAAATGTTGAAAATGCATCGTTTCCGAAATAAGTTTATATGTCTCGTTTCATTATCCAAACATTGTATTCATATGGTATGATTTAATCAGGATTGATTTACAACAGAAATTAATTAGTTCACGTGTTTACTTCTTGGAAGATAACATTAATGAATAATGCACTGACAAGTGTGAGATGTTACGTTACATCATGTTTTTTGTCTTTCAAGAAGCTAACTTTTAGATAATACATACAATTTTACATTGATATCATCCACCATCAGACCGTAAAGCGAGCGCGATTGGTTTGTTTTGTGAAACGCTGTTGTCGATCCGCCAGCCATCTGCAATATTGTATTTGGCTCTAACATGCACGAAACCAGATTGCAGGTTAAAATGTATTTTTAATCTACCGGGTTTCCGAAATCTTTAACCTCCAATAATAGTTTTGATTTAACTGGCTAACTCGGGATCCTTCCACTTAGATCTAATGCTTTTACATAAGAAACATCAATATATAAAATAAAATTGTATATATTTGAAGACGTTTGCGAAATGTTCAAGTAAATTGCATAACTTGAATGAAAACAGAGCAATAAAAATGCACGAAGCTACATCTTAGAACATCAATTTCATATTAAATATTAATTAAGAAAGACTATTTTTCTTTAATGGTTTGTTGTAACCGACAGTAAGGAGTATAGATGCGTAGGAATTAAATCACGAGTGATTTGATAACACGCATCTATATTTCTTATTCGACAACAAACCATTATAGAAAATTACTATTTTGATTCTAACACGAGTCTTATTGATTTGGTTCAAGCTTTTAAACGTGAACTATACTTTTTTAATACTCCGCCCTTCTTAGTACAAAGTTCACTATATAGTGACGTCATTGAATTGTTCAAACATATTACGTCGTTTTCATTCATAAATATTTTGAAAATGACGTCACTTTCATTGAGAACAAGAATCGTATAAACTAAATGGCGTCACGTTTATTGATGCTACTGAACAGCTGACATGCTATAAATGTTTTCTTAATTACGTTTCCTAACAAATAGCATTCTTTGTAGGCGTGGATATGCCACTAATTACCAAATATACAATTTGTAGTTGCATTACATTTACATAAATGTTATATTTATTAAATTTCGTTTAGAGCGGGTTTTAGGACGTGTATTATACTGCAATATTTTCTTTATTTTTTCGGAACTATTTTTAAAACATTAAGCTCCGCCCATAATTATTGCAGAATAACCCACACTTGGTTTCCTTCTTTGTCTATAGAAAACAAGTCACGTGTAGTGTTAGAATTTTCGTTATAACATAGTGCGAATAAGAATGTGTGATCACTTTTAAAATGAAGTTACTGGTATGTGAACGTACTGCGTTCATTGTGGCAGTTGCAATGTCATCGGCTTAGGTTTAAATGGAAGTTGTCATAAGCCATATCCATATAAGCCGCGTTTAAGTGTCGCCCAGTATTCATACTAACGGGCTAATAAACTGCACAGGCTAAAGTAGGAACGATATATTCATTTTTGAGTTAAAACAAAAACTATTCTAAACGAAAATACAAATTAGAAGGTTTGTGTGGACTTCACATGCTAATTTGGAACGACACTTTCGCACTTAAGCCCCGTCTTTTCAAGATAAAGTTCATATAAAAATGCGAGGTTTGCGGGTGATGGGTAAGATCAGGGCAGAAGGTTTGAATATTTTAATTTCACATGTTTAACTCAAAAAAAATTAGAACGTGTGTTGTTTTCTTGTATAGCCTTTTTGTATATATGATATTTATCCTACACAGTACAGTTTTTTAATGTACAATAAAACCAGTGGTTCGTTAATGATTATCGTGCAAACCATAAAAAACATAATACGATATTATAAACAGCGTATTGTTTCAGTAGAACAAGTTGAAAACTAAATTTAAATAACAACTTAACATTAACCCAAAATGAATACTTTTAGTGATTCTATGTTGTCCATATACACAATGAACATACAAATATATAGTCTCGTCTTTCTGTTTTTATCAGTACACCCACTTAGACATTAATTGAATGCTTGTCATGAACATCTCGTATACAATATATGTCATTGTTTCTATGTGCGGTGTTGCTCACGTCTTCGATTGGTTACACACTTTGAAAATAATGTGTATTGACAGTAAAGAGTATACGTTTATTTATTGACCATTTTCTGACAAGTAATGTAATGGCGAACATATTAAATTTATTCATATGCAAACTATTACAAATAATACGGTATGGGGTATGATTCCCTCGAGTTCACTTACCTATTGACTAAAAAACTGTATACTATGATGTATTTATATGCCATAATATAAATGAAATGGGAACACTTTCGATACACAACCGTCATAAAAAAGAGTCATAAACAAATCAACGTCCAAAGTCATTTGTTTAACTTCGACACGTCAGGTTTCGTTTCATCTATGTTTGATATGTATTAGTGTAGAGGTCTTTGATAATTGTATACGCAATTGCATATAAAGGAGTTAAGGGTTTAGGTAGTTCAAGTTTAAATAGCCGATTTGAAACATGACTACACAAGAAAAGTTAGAGAGCGCACGAGAAAAAATAATCAACGTAAACATTAATATATAAAACATCAAAGCAATGAAACATTTAAGACTCGTTCTTCCGCAAAGAAATAACCTTTAAGCTGTATGAATCAAACCTGTTTTTGGTTCCGCAATCAGAAAAAACGAAATTCGAGGGAGAGACTTTTCGCAACGAAATATTTATAATGTTGTCTCATCATTTTCTTTAAAACATGTTCGAGATTCTCGATAAACGAGTCGCTTCGCGTCATAAATATTAAAATATCATCATTAACATCAATCAACTTCAAGAGCTGTAATGCCCTCCTTAGATGTGTTCTATCCGTTTGGCGTTCTAAAGATAAGTCCATTCAACTATTAAGCGTGTGTTAAATGTTACACTCAGACTTGACATGAAAGGGCAAATGGACATTATTTCAATATTTTTGCGACAAACAAGCTACTTTATAAACATATCAATAAACTCGGATGCCGGTCATACATGGGAATTTCAACATAGGCGATAACGTCAGAACATCATATCGTATAAAAATTAGCCGCGCTCAGTGAAACCCGGGCTTAATTTTTGTGCGTAAAATATCGCCCCAGATTAGTGCCGTCCCTGATGAAACTACATAGGATAATCTGGGGTGATAGCACAAGAATTAAACCCGGTTTTCACAAGGCGATGCTCAAATTCATTCTTGGTGTAAATAACATTAATTTGATAATTCGTTAAGTTATTACACAATTGTTATTTTGTAAAAAGTTGCCACAATAGATTCGGTTTAATGTACAAATACAAAACAAACATGAATGAAACATTACTGTTGTAAACATATACATTGGAAAATGTATTGATCTGTGTTAAGACTTTAATCAACCACGACTTTAAAACATAGGCAACAAAGAGCATAATGTGATCAATTGTGTCTCATTTATATTACCATTTACGACCTGGTCACGTAAAGCTTACAGGGCAGGCATGTTTTGCAAACCTCTAAATTATGTGTTTGTTTACAAAACAATGCAACACGCATCAAAGTATCATTTTTTTAAGACTGATTACGATATCAAGATGAGCCGCCCTATGGTAAAACATGACTTAATGCATGCGTGTAAAGTGTCGTCCCATATATGCCAGTGAAGTTCGAACAGGCTAATGAGTGACGACGATTTCCGCCTAGCCTAGACATTTTCATTTAGAATAGAGTGCGGTTAAACAAAAAAACATCTAAACCCAAAAGATTTACATCGGTTATGTGTAATTTTGGTGATTTGTAAAAGGATCCAAGGGTTTGCAAATAAGGCGATATGGTCTGATAAGTGATTTCAAGTATTATGCCCGAATAAATGGTATGGTCGTTTAAAAGAAATATATCGGATTTCGTAATAAACAAAATCCGTTATTAACCTTTTAAAAAGTGGAACGATTCTACATACTTTTACGACATAACCCGACTTATATTACGCGTCGCATTGTCTGTATGAACATGGCTACAATTAAATAATAAACAATACATTTTTACAATAAAAACAACTTATCGATCAGGTACGGTTGATCAGTTTATTCGATCCAGTTTCACTGGCTTTGGATTTAACAGACGCAGGTCATGTACATAAACGCTGAAATGTTAAGTTATTCACCTTATTACAACACTTATCTAAATCGCGGTACCTAGCCATATTCTAGTATACGAGCTTAGCTGTCGATTGGTTATAAGTGTTTGCGATTATGCGTTTTCAGTGTTAGAACATGTTTTGTCTACAGCAATAGACAATCCAAACTGTAACCCGATCGAATCGTTTAACAATAATGAATACAATAAATCCTATCGAGCGAATCGAAGGAAGAAATAATGCAAGGTTTACGCATAAGGGTTCGGGCACCATGAATTCGTAAATTTAAGTGCTAAAGAACATGCGCATAGTAACAAACCTTAGCAATCAGAAGGGCCGATATTATGAGAAAGGGTGTACATGATTTTGAGTACTACATGTAGCTAAGTCTCGCTAGTATTTTGGCAAATCATTACCGATTTAATGCAGTTTTTGTTGCTATGTCTAAGAATACGCATTAAACTTAAGATTGACGTATTCAACATGTATGTTTTTCAATCAATTAACTTAAAATATTTAGACAGACAGACAGACAGATAGATAGACAGACAGACAGACAGACAGACAGACAGACAGACAGATAGACAGACAGACAGACAGACAGACAGACAGACAGACAGACAGACAGATAGATTTCAGTATCATGTATATTTACCTATTCTAAAGATAATTGTTCTTATATAATGGTTTTAAAGTACGATGTTCAAGATGACAACAACAAATAGAAAAAGGAGAATGTTAACCGATGCATATAATTAAAACTGACGACATGTGTTTTAAATATAAGGTAATTATATGTATTTAGTTTCGAATAGAACAGAACATACAGTTTATTTAGACTTATACCTAGGTTCATCGTCTTTAATATATACATACACATATAAATAAAGCAATGTCACGTGTCAATACATATATATATATATATATATATATATATATATATATATATATATATATATATATATATATATATATATATATATATATATATATATATATATATATATATATATAATATAGCCATATATAAATGTAAACATGTATTGACGTTATGACGTCATAATTGATATGACGTTATCTCCATGACATTTTGACGTTGTAATATATTGTATTATGCCCTGATATATATATAGACTGAAAAGTGAGTGGTATTAATAATAGCATTTCGTATAGTTATAGCTCGTTTTACATATTCTTTCGAACCTCCTAATGGCTAGGTGATTATAAAAACAAATTTTAACATGTCACCGATATACTCTGATTAAATATAATAAATACCAGATTAAACTAATTAAATTGTGCGTCAAAATGTAGTAACAAAATAAAGTTTGTATTGCGATTATCATATCAATGTCTCTTTTGTTTCAATTATTTTAATAGTCAGATAATAATACGTTTAACCTGTAGAAGGAACAGTGTGCCATGCAAGATCCACATTGCTACCTATAATCTTAAGATTGTACAGCCGTGTAAAATTTCAAACTTTAACACTTCTAATTGCATGAAATAATGTGGATAAATTCACAAATAATAATTTAAATGAGACAGACCAGCATGTGTTAGAAAATGATGTGTACACTGTCAAAGTCATTGATGAAAGTCAAATAACAACATCTGATACTGATCAATTTACTTTGAAGTTAGCATGTGTCCGTGTAGTTGAGCCGCGTCAAGCGAAAATTGGTCCTTATGCCATATGCGGCCAGCAAAACTACAGACCAGCTTGTGCAGTCTGCTTATGCGCTATTCTGTTCGCTAATGGGATCAGGAGAATTCATGGGACTTCATATTGAACAGCGTAGCCCCTGACCAGATTTCGCTAATCATAACAAAGATCCTAATTACTTGCTTCAAAATCAATAATATTATAGAGCAACATTAATTTATGCTCCAAATGTAGCTTATGGTTAAATACCTCGATGCAATGATTTTAAAATACCTTGACAAACTCATAATCCATGCAATACTCAATATGTCAATACCAGTCATGCATTAACATTTAACCGGTAGCCCAAAACACATACTAAATGCTTAAAGGGGCCGTCCAACAGATTGGTAAATTGACAAAATTAAAAAAGTTGTTTCAGATTCGCAAATCGTGTTTATTATGATATTTTTGAGGAAATAGTAATACTGACCATTTACCATGCTCTTATGGCCCTATTCCACTACGAAAACAAGCCCACGATTCGCTACGATTTCTCACATTTATTGAATCGGGAAGACTCGTGACAGTCTGCGATTCAGTTCCGACAGTGGTACGATTTAGTTACGACGAATCGTGGGGTTCGGTTGAAGTCTTGCGAATAGGGTCGACTTCACTACGATGTGTAAGAATCTACTGCGACTGTACTACGAACGATGCAGATTGGTCACGACTAAGCTAGGACCTCACCGAACGCACCCATGAATTCGGCGCCAATATCTACTGATATTGATTCTAACACGGCACTCGACTTGTTTTCTATAGACAAAGAAGGAAATAAAGTGTGGGTTATTCTGCAATAAATTATGGGCGGAGCTTAATGTTTCGAAAATAGTTCCGAATGAATAAAGAAAATATTGCAGTAAAATGCACGTGCTTAAATCCCGCTCTTAAAGAAATGTAAAAAATGTAGCACGTATATATATGTAATGAAACAACAAATTGTATATTTGGTGATAAGTGGCATGACCACGCCTGCTAAGAATTTGTTTGTTAAGAAACGTAATAAAGAAAACATTTATAGCATGTCAGCTTTTCAGAAGAATTAACACATGTGACGTCATTTAGTTTCTATGAGTGTTGTTCTCAATGAAAGTGACGTAATTTGCACAATATTTATGAATGAAAACGACGTCAAATGTTTGTACAATTCAATGACGTCACTAAATAGTGACCTTTGTACTAAGAAGGGCGGAGTATTGAAAAATATAGTTCACGTCCAAAAGCTTGAAGCAAATCAATCAGAATCGTGTAAGAATAGAAATAACATTTTTCTATGATGGCTTGTTGTCGAATAACCCACAGTAAGGAGTATAGATTCGTGTTATCAAAGCACTCCAGCTCCGCATTCGTGATTTAATTCCTGCGCATCTTTACTCCTTACTGTGGGTTATTCGGCAACAAAACATGATAGAAAAATATTATTTATTTATAATCATTCTTTACAAAATCGTAACTGTTTCGTAACTAAATCGCGAGAATCTTAGCGGGCTCGCAACTCAATGAGGGTGAACTCTTGAGAGTCTTGTCTTGACAAAATCGTAAATGATTCGTAGACAGATCACGTGATCACCGTTCCCCGATTGAGTCACGAATTACCTAAGATTCCATTACGACGCCCAAGAACGCACTACGACACTGTTACGAGTCAACTGCGATTAAATTCAGTCTTGGAGGTCTTGGTCAAATTTTAAACACGTTTAAAAACTGGCCGCGATTTTTTGGGAGCTCATGACTCGCCCGCGACTAGCTACGAATGAGTTAGGACCTTCGCCGATTGAGTTACGAATGTCCCCGACCTCAAAATATTGGAAATCGGGACAAATCGTGGGGAATCGGGTCGTAGTGGAATACCCATATTAAATATCCATTATATGCATCTTTTGACGATTTGAAAACCTGAAAATTATAAAGCGTCGTGCGATGCAAAACGAGTGAATAATTTGGAAACTTCTGCTGTTGTAGTTATATTTTGGGAAACTACGAGGATTGCTTATATTGCAAAAAATACATCCGCTGTAAGCATGAGCATGGATGGTCGAGTGGTCTAGGTGGGAGACTTGTTACTCAAGGACACCAAGCGTCGTCAATGGTTCGAGCCCTGTTGAGGGTTACGTTTTTTTCCTTTTTTTAAATTGTATTTTACTGGAGATTTTTGGTCAAATGTTTGAATTTATTAATATAAAGAATTTAATGACATGCTTCAATACATGCCAAAATATGTTGGACGGCCCCTTTAAGTTGGGTCTCTGCCATTCCTTCGGCAATCAACCTAAGACTAAACTACATATTCATATTCTGTTCAATAATCAAACCGTATGCTATACCTTCATTTTGAGCGATTTGGTCTTAAGAACAGATAAAATTCAAAAGTAATTTAAATCAGCCTATTACTATGTATAAACCATGATAACACAAAGTTGTTCCTTGCCGGTATTATTATTTGGGGACAGGAATCGTTCTAACATTTTTTAGGTATTTAACATTCACTTTGAAAATCATGGTTATCTTAATTAACAAAAAATAATAAGTGTCGACAGCCTGGTTTTGTGGCATGTAGTTTTGATGTACCTCTCACACTGCTTCGCTACTATGTCTCCATATCCTGCAGGATGATATCCGAGTTAAACAACCTTCCAGATCTAATTACTTCATTGTAGGTCCCTGATAAACTCCTTCAGCTTCAGCATGATCATGCATTTAATTCAATATTACATTAATATTCCACTGGAAATAACACAAAGATCATTAACAGCAGAGTCGTCCACGTGCATCCGTTGAGCAACCTCTACCACTAGCTCAACCATACGCCTATTTTATCTCCTGCAGGATAGCATTAGACTCATAAAGCACTCCGTTCTCATCTCAACATTTCTGTATACTGTTAAACAACTCCATGAACATCATTTCCAGCTCCATCCTTTTCTTGCTGAACCACAACATCGGCTCTGTGCAAGCGATGACGGCCTGTCCTAGATCGGTATTCTCAGTATAACTCTCGGACCTTCGTCCATCATGTCCGTTATATCTGCTATCCATTTAGTTTGCTGCTTTTCGTGCATACCACAGGCTGTCATTCAATTTCTTTCTGGAATCATGTAGTACGGTAGTTGGTGTGTGACAATAGCAGTCATAAGATCTCTCAGTCCTTCATGAAGCCAGTGAAAAACCCGTGTATTAAAGTTGTTCTGTGGGTTACACTCAGTTTGCTAAAGTACTATATTTTTAAACACGTATGATGTAACTTCTTTCTAACAAGGGTTAAGAACATCTTTGAGAATCATTTCAAGCATAACATACGTTTGTGCTTGTGTGCCATTAAGATTGTTTGCAAGCTCTGTCTCGCCGGTGTTAAAGCACATCCTCCATTCCATGTGCTTGAAATCACGTCCCTAACCCGACAGGGGTTAAATAGGCTCCTAATGATACGACTTTCTTAACTATGACTGGCGACGGCCACTGACGGGGTCTGGCGACGGCCACTGACGGGGTCTGGCAGCCCATCTTTATAAGATGCTGGGACAGTGACAGCGTAGTGCGAATACTCTGTCCACATGAAATACACCTCTAATTATTCACGGTGTCGACGGCCCCGCTCGCTCATGATTCACTATTTCTTAACTTAAAAATGATGCCGAACATACATCTAGGAATACACACTACTAAGTGGAATGTCCCTTTTTCCATTATGATAGAGAGAATCAAGAATTACTTTCGAACGTGTATGCGCTTGTCTCTCTTGTAACAGTCTGCAGTGTTCTGGATTTACGCGTGTATCCATTATAAGCACATCAATGTCGTTAGGTATGGTGTGAAGATTCATACCAGACTCCACACAGAGGATACCGTTCAACTCGATATACAAGTCCAAGTCGCGTTCAAACAGGCAGGTCAGTCCCTCTGCCTTGCTCCCAGCTGTGATCACATTTTCATTACTTAGTAGTGCATCAGCAGCCTACCATACTCTCTGTATTTCTCAACTCGCCAACATCTGATCTCCTCACCGTACCAAAGCCGGGTCATTATAGTAGAGATCTCCACTGACATACTTTCGACATGATTCTGAAAGCACAATAGCACCATATACATGTGAGTTAACGATGAGTATTCAATTGTATTCAAAATATAAGCAATTTAAATTATAAACTATACACACATCAATATACACTTTCAATAATGTTTCAAATTATTGTTAGTGCTTTATTATTTTTGTTAAAGAGTGAAGGTTCTCCTGATAAACAATGTGTGTGTATGTTGCATTATTTAACTGTGCAAGAAATAGTACGAGTATAAGCAATGCAAATATTATTTATAAGTATAAATCACATGGCTTACTTAAGTTTATGTTGAACATGAACTTTAATAAGAAGTGTTAATAGACACAGAGATACACCATTTTATTATAAAAACTAATAAAACAATATGATACATTTATTAAATTTTAAAAAATTAAATAATTTATATGTTCTGCATGGCTAAATTATCATAAGAAGACGATTAATTTGTAGAATAACGTTAAGCTCTTTCTTTCACCGAGTCATATATGTTTGTCTGAAAACAACAACAGAAAATAACTTTATTATCTTATGATTATGAGTGAAATGACTTTTTTTAATAAGCTACGTCATTGAATTACGCGCGTTAACGCACTATGTAAAAAGATGGATTGAGTTTAAAACACAGTTCTGGAATAATAGCTCTTAACACAGAATAGTCAGATAGAATAAAACACATAGTAATAAAACCCTGATGTGTAAAGTTGCAGGCAGTTTGAGTTTTAAATTTGATTTCGGACGATTCTGGAAAGTATTTTCTAGAATATAAATGTAGTTAAATATTTTATATACGTAGAACATGATAAACACAACACATAGAAAGTCACAATAGACTTAATATCTATATTTAAAGCTCATGTTCAGTATACTATATTATATAAGTGCTTACAATCATATGTATTTGGCATGTTCCTGAAACAGGATTTAGGGAACCATTACAGGGATTTTGGTAAGTCTACATATTGAATCTACAACTAAACCCCTTACTTTCGTGCTTTAACAATTAATCAAGACAGCAAAATAATTATTTATTTTAACGAGATTTGAAGCAGTTTTTACTTCGCTGCATATGTATAGAGAGCTGTGTTTGGCAACGCTTTCATTCTATGCTATACCCGTTAGATGACTGTACAGGCTGACCTGGATTCAATTTGGGAAACTTTCACTCTAGTACTTACCGATGAGTGACGGCCGTACAGGATGTTGTGTCAATGGTTGCTTTCAGCCCCTGTCGTACCTGAGAGTGACGACTGTACAGACTGCTTTGTCCTGGAATGCGTTCAGTCTGCGACATGGTTGGATCGATGCCTCCTTCGGCCATTGTCTGTCGGCTGCGTGTACATAATGTAATTGAAAGTGCAAGAGAAGCTTACATGTTAGGCTAAAAACTCAAAACTCGTCAGAGATAAAATAAAGCCCTAACTCAACATATTAACATCGATGTAATTTTGGTGATGTCTAAAGGGATCTGAAGGTTCGCAAAAAGTCTATAGGGTCTTAATCGTGCTTTCAATTCCTATACAAAACTAGACGATTTCGCAATAAATACATGGAATCCCAGTAAGGTAGTTATGTTTGAATCTTAATCTTAGGCGTGTCCGAACATAAGTATCGATACAAAAAAATGCCAAATATTCATGTTCATGATTGTGATTTAAAAACATAGATTTTCGAACATAAAATATATGTCAAAACAAAGCACAGTTTAGCAGACATTTTAAACTTACAGTCGTTATTAAATACATCTACTTTTGAAAGTGTAATTGCACTTTCGATTTCAAATACTTTCAATAATTTTAAAAAGTTATTTGTATAGTTAGTGTAATCGCGATAAACGTTTTACATTATTGTGTCATAGAAAACAAATTAAATGTTTATATATTTAAGCAAACAGTAAAAAGTCTGCGCAGGTTCACTCATTACAAATGAACTTACCTTCAGTGTAATCGCTCGATAAACATCAAGCAGAAGTATTGACTTATCGTTATCCTACATTCTATTAATAGCGTTCGCTTCATACCATAAATCGCCTTACATACAGAGATTAGATTATCATCCGATCTTGATACATCGTCTATCTCCGGAATGCTCTTCTGATCGAGAGTGGTAATCATCCAATGTTGTCTGGTGAATGATGTGTGAACTCTTCAAATCGTCCATAAAATATAGGTAAGCATGTGCATATATGTGCGGACTGCGCAGGATACTAGTATATGGGACGACACCTTACGAACATTCATTAAAGCCCGTTTGCCCAAAGCACATATGCGCAGAGTGTCATCCCAGATTAGCCGACGCAGTCCGCACACACTATTCATAGAAGAAACTGGATTTTTGCTTCGAAGAGACTTCCTTTAAAGGAAAAAATACCATCAATCGGAAAGTGTTGTGCATGAACGTGCATTAAGTCCAGTGTTCCCAGGATGAGGCTCAATTAAACGCTAGTAAGAAATGGGACATTTTGATAGGGTTTCCTAGCGTTTAATATAAAAAATTAAGATACATTCATCTATCCAGTTTCGTTGGTATTTTGATTTTTTTCAGTTCCGAGACACGTTCTAGAACCACTGCCAATATTGTTTCAATGCGTGCAAATATGCATGATGTTTAAACTGTATTCTCTAAATAAATATTTTCACATAAATTCGCAGGGGTACAACCAGCTGACACAATATTTAAACTAACAAAAAAGACTTAAAAAGTAGGTAAATAAATTTAAATTAGATATGTATATGTGTATCTGGTATCCTTTTATTGGCCATATAAATCATTCAGCGTGACACTCATGTATAGGCTTATTATTGACTTTACTTCTAATTCCTGTTGTAACCACTTCCGGTACAAGTTTTGGAATACGGACAAAACCCCTCCCGGATAAAAACCCTCCCGTCATTTTCATAGGGGGCTGACAAAACCCTCCTATGAAAAATGGGGGCCGGACGAAAACCCTCCCATGAAAAAACAGGGGCGGGCGAAAACCCTCCCGTGAAAAAACGGAAGTGGACAAAAACACTCCCGTAAACGCAAGTAAACACCGACAAAGGTAATTGTATCACAGAGTAAATCCGAAAAGAAGAAAATGTGTATCGATTTACTATAAACGAGGACATTTATACACGAGTGAATTTAAATTTAGATTGAATGCAATACGATACAGAGCAACGCGTAATCGCGTCATACGCGCATTCATGTAAAAAACGTGCTTTTTGAGAACTTTCTGAAAACCTTGCGAAAATTAAAGTGAAATTCCGTTAACAACTAGCAATGCGTTTGCATGTAACTAAATTGTCTGAATTGCTTATTTTTTAATCCGATTATCAAGTTCAGGGTAAACAGTATTTGGTATATTAAAGTCATTGTTAATATTGAAATTATCTGCCTCTTCATTTTTACAATCGAATAAATTTTCCCCTAAATTCATAAAATAATCACGTAAATCATTTAATGGTATATTCCCATTCTTTTTACCTGAAAATGATTTAAAGTGCTTCCAAAAATCCTTTGGTCGACTTGTTTTCATACGTTCGAGTTTACGCATTTGCTCCTTATAGTTAGCATTCTTTTTTCTTCCTTATTATCTGTTTATAGTGTGTTTTACATTCGCATAAATTAATTCTATTTATTTCCGATTTTTTATTATTAAATCTATTTAAAGCGTTTATGTAAATATCTCTAGCGGTTTTACATTCCTTATCAAACCATTCAGTATCCAAGCGCTTACATTCATTAAATTTAGGTGCTGTCTTTAAAAAAACATATTTTGGAAAACAATGGGTTTGCTATATCTTGTAAAATATTTGTAAAGTCACTAAGCGTACTGTCGACAGACAATCTATCTGTACAATTCGAGCTATTAACAACCGCATTTAATTTTGACAGATTTGCAATAACACCTGATCGAAATTAATCTCTTAACTGTTCATTCCATTTCAATTTTGTTTCTTCAAAAGACGATTGGACTGCGAACACATTGTTAAATTGTAAAGAAAACAATAATGGGGCGTGGTCACTCCATTCTGTAAAGCCAACAATCGTGAAACTGTTAATTTGTGCAAAATTGCAATCGCAGGTAAGCAAATAATCTTTAATCGAACAACCGTTATGTGAAAGAAATGTGTAATGGTTCGAATCGCCTAGTCGACCGTTTACAATGCGTAAACCGGTCGCTTTACATAAATCCAATTATTAAGTCCGGTGGTTATTGTGTCGAACATCAATTAAGGCCCTACTTGAGGTGTCATCCGGACTGTAATCAATATCATCCGTGCAAACATTAATTTTATCATGTATAATACAATCATTCTTTTGACCCACCCTACTGTTAAAATCTCCAAATATATAGACTGCTTCCAAATTGCTGTACACGTTAATATCATGTTCTAATGCGTTAAAAAGGTCGACATTAAAAGTATTATAAATTGGCGAATCTTCACCCCAAATAAATGCACCACATAGATAAATGTTTTGTTCAGTATAAAAGAAATCTCGATCAAGCTTAAGCCAGACGATTGTATCGTAACTACTCTGAACTACTTCAGTCCCATTTTTTAAATATTCCTTGTAATATAATATTAAACCACCACTACTACGTTTTGCATTTCTATGTTGATATTTCCTATAAAAATTATGAGGAACATAACCGTTTAATTCAATGTCAGAGTTTGCATTACACCAAGATTCACAAATAAAACAAATATCATTTTTACCTAATATATTTACAAATTCTGCACTCTCTTTTTTGTCCCTCGTTAGCCCGTGAATGTTCCAAAAAAATAACTGAAAGTTCATCTCCTGAGTAGTCCTACTGGCTCACTGGTCGGCCATCGATGTACAGCGTGTCATAAGCAATCCAGGCTTTCTTGCCATCACTCTTTGCTTCCTTCATCTTAGGAACGAGACGCCGCCGTTTCTCCTGAATCTCCTGGATCTCCGGAGGAAACTGTTCAAAAACATTATAAGGCGAGCCTTTCAGCTCTGGCCACTGGCCCCTCACATCCTCGCGGTCCATGAAGAAGGCAAACTTCACCACCACATAACGCACCTTCCCTGTTACCGGATGCGATTGTGAACGGTGGGCACGTTTTATCGGGAGGGGTTTTGTCCGGCATTCACAAGTTTTATGGTGTAATATGAAAGACGAGTTTTCCATTTTACAATAAATATTGAAATTTATATGTATTATTGTAATACTATATACGATATGCTTGTTTATTACCAATGTAATTAATGCGTGTATTAAGTATCGTTTAAAGTACGTTTCAAATTTCAAAGTCTGCTTTGTTTAGTGGAAACGCGTCAGTTTTTATCTCTCAATATCCCCTGTTTTGCACGTTGTTTAATTTTATCTTTTTCCTCGTTAAAATATTTATTTACAACTGTTCCGATTATTACAATAGACCAGTTGACGAGTGACGTCACGCGCACCTGCAAATCTTAGACTCCGCCCACTGGTTGGCAAAAAGAGGTGAAATTCATATAAGCGCAAATAGAGAAGGTTGAAATATTCATCGTTTTTATTGATAATCATGCACTATATCAAATATAATTTTACTAACTATGTCTGAATAAAACATAAGCGTGCAAGGGAATGCATTTTTGGAACGATTATATTGTTGTTATTATTTGTTTTTACTATAAACGAACTCGGGAGTGGAACACAATATACGAGCACGGTATGTGGTTACTATAAAAATCTCTACTTGGCACATCTTCGCGACCATTTGTTAGATGAAAAATTCTCAGATATTGAAATTTTTTCAGAATAAATCTAATTTAATGAACGAACACAAATAAGGATGTAAACAAACAGCATACATATCGACTTTATGTATGCAACATATAGTAACTGATTTGAACATTTATGCCTGTAAAAACTTGCCTTGTTACACATTAAATAATTTCTGTCAATAAATGTAATTGTTGTTATTTTATTATTCACACCAATTTTGACACTCTTTGTTTCAGCGTTTTTAACCCGTTGTTTTATTGCACCTTTGTTCATCATAAAGCGATTATCTCGTTATGATCGGATACTGTCCAAGCAATTACAAAGCACACAAGGTGTCATAAATCCAGGGACCTATTCTTGGGTCCCTGCATAAACCACATGTGGCATACAAGTGTCTGGTCCTTAAACACAATTTATAATATCTCTATGTCATCTCTTGGCATATTGAGCGATCATCTAAGCAAAATTGTAAAGCAAAAATACGAAACAGTTTCTGTAATAAAATATTTTAACATATTTAAATAAATGAAGATATTTGTCCAAAATGGATTAACAGGAACCAGTATATATATATATATTAGCATGTTTAGTCGTAATAATATAGTGTTGACTAACTATAAATAAAAAATATTGTGCAATATCATTGCTACACAATCAAAGTATTTAACAAGTACCGGCAAATGTAAACTCGGCTATTACGTGTTAATACGAAACGACATCATGAAAACAAGCAAACAACACAAGGGTAAAACATACTTGCTTAAAATAAATTAATGTATAGATTTATTTATCATAATATGCTAGATTGTTATCACTCCTGATCACCAGTAAAGAGAGTGCACGCAAAGACAGTTCAATGTGCATAATATGAAGTTCTTGTTTTTCATATGTATGCTACACTTTATGATATTGTCATTCGATGGAAACGAAACGGTAATTCATTCAATGGAAAATAAAATTACTACAATGTATATAACTTGTAATGTATTCCGCTTTTAGGGCTTCGTTTTATAATCGATTAAATGCTCCTCTTACACTTTCGCTCGCTTATGAACAATAAACACCACTCAAAATTATAATCAAATTAATGTATGTGTTATCATCTTTGAAATATAATTTATCAAAATCTTACAATCACAAAAAATAGGAAAGAATATTTATTGTTTTGTTTTGTTGGATTGCCAGTTTTTAGTCTTCCGACCACGTTTACTCTGATGTTAATAACTTATTCGTATTTTTATACAGAGTAAATTATATTTATGAAAGTACATTTATTGGTACTAAATATTATATTTTTGCACTATTATTTAAGTGTAATAATGTTTATTTCGGATTTTTGTATCGTTTTATTTACTAAACGAATGACATGTATACATGTTTTACGTTACTGTAACCAATGTTTTTGCCAACCAGTCAGTGCGCATGAGCGGAAAATCCAGAATGTAAAAAATAACATTCTGGTCTTAGATGCTGCATGACAGCGCAGTACCCGCATTGAATTGTACATACTACCTGTGTTCATACGCATCGGTTAACAGATACGGGAGGTCGTGGTATTTATCATATGGACAAATGTAATATTTTCACGACCTCATGGTTTTATTACAGTATGCATTTAAGTGTTGAAGTATGTCATTAAATTGTACTATTTTAATATACTTTCTTAAGTTTAATTATGCGTAAACGGGGTAGACTCATATATCGATAAATAGTATTAATAGTATTAGAAAGTGGGCAGTTTATTAACGTGCTGAATTGGAAAGACCTTTCTCTACATAGATGTGTGAAGTGTGGCATTTCACTTTTTTATGTCTTGAGATTTATCAGCTGTTGTATGAAACACCGTACACAGGTTTCTGAACCAATGCGCGTTTTGGTAATCTCAATTAAATATAAAGGGCACATGTATACAATTATGTAGGGTACACATGCTGTTTCGTATTCAAAAATCGTGTTTGAAGCCACGCTAGTAGACCGTGTTTTTAGCTTTGATTTGTTTAAGGACTTCAAAAGTATTGCGAACAAATATAAAAGCTGTGTTATCGGGCACCTCGTATTACAACTTCAAAGCTATGTAAACGGAAAACCATGTATTACAGCTTTAATGCTACGTTATTGGATACATTGTATTACAGATTCCACGCTATGCTATCATATACCTTGTATTACAGCTTCAAAAGCGTTGTTATAGGGCACGTTGTAATACAGCTTCAAAGCTACTTCATCGGAAACCTTGTATTACAGCTTTTATGCCATGGAATTTGACACCTTATAGTACAGCTTTAAAACTATGTTATCGGATACATCATATTACACCTTCACAAGTTATGTTATCGGACACATGTTAGCACACCTTCAAAGAAACGATATTAAAAACAATGTATAACAGCTTCACAGCTACGTTATCGAAAGCCTTCTTTGACCTCATCAAATCTATGTTATCGGACTAATTGTATTACATCTTTGAACCCTGTAAATCAGCGTCAAAACTTTGTAAACGGACAAATTATATAACAGCTGCGCAGCTTTTTATTGGACACATTGAATTACACATTCAACGCTATGTTCTAATATACCGTATGTGACCATATCGTATTTTTACCATACTTAAGAATAATTATGTCGGTCGAGTCCACTCCACCTTTAAATTATACGAGACAGGTTTCTGCGCACGAGTGATCAGTTTTATCGTAAGATTGAATTTGTTTTGCTAATAAATTATGTAGTTAGGAGTTTAGTGATGTGTAAATAACATCAACCACTGTGTTCAGGGCGGGAAGCCGTGCTTGTCAGACATAATTGTTGTTAATAATATTCTTCTTTCGTCAACAGAAATGTTTAAGTATTTGTCTACTTGCTCGGATCATGTGTCACAGTTTGCGCGTATTTCTACGTATATGTTTATTTCTCTTATTCCTCGACCCAAATTTGTAGTGTTCCAACTTCAATATAGTTGCTATATTCACAGTTTATCACAATTCTGTAATTGCACTGTATCACATAATCAACATACAGCACCCGATTGTATAAACAGTTAAACCGGCGGTTAACCACATACCGGCGTTAAAAGTCGGTAACTTGTTGGGTACTGGTCGGTAAGCGTTTGTATAAAATTGGATAAGTTATACCGATCGGTTAAAACCCAGTTAAAACATACCCTGCTTCTCTAGGTGGGTAAGTACAAGTAACCGAGAGGTAACTTACACAAAATGGCCGAGTCGCGCGACATTATAAAAGCTAACCATCGACAACCTTGAACATTTCGACAAGTCAACAGAAAATTACAGCGACTGACACTTTATTTGACTTAATTTACAGGGCAATACGTTTTCCGACTTCGGACGACGAATTTAAGGACGCGCAGAACGTGATTTTTTATATAATGTTATGGATATGCCGTGTGTGATCCGATGCATCAATGGCGCCCATGTTAAAATCATTTCTCCGAAAACCGTAAACGACAAAAGTACAAACAAAACCAAAATATGTTCGAACTAGTATCTTACCCTTAATAATCCTTTAAAATCCATAAATAATCCATTTAACTCAATAATTGACGATTTGCATCTAGGGTCTTTAATAATTATTTTAGCATAGTTAAATAAAGACCCTTATGTCATCCTATTACTATTTTCAAATGAGTTTATGAACTCGATAAACTTTCTTTTTCGTCACACGCTACGTCCCGTACTCTACATTACTGCTGTTCAAATGAACCGGAGCAGTTTAACAAATAATAGCCGTTGGTAAACTCGGTTACATTTGCAGATTTCTGCATACAAACATATGTTTAAACGTACACAGTGTTTTATTTGTCTATGGTAAATGCCCTTACTGTACACAAAAATAATTTAATATATAAGTAAACAAAGAATAAAAAACATTCCATTACACAACAGATAAATGAGTCGTTAATACCCGTGTAAAAAATGGGACATTCCGAATTTCAGTGTGGTGCTATTTTTATCATCTTTTATTTATACTTTACACATCTCTATGCCTAACATGAATTAAATCGGAAAGCAAATATTGTAGATTATTTATGAATTGTGCGATATTTCTATGGCTTGTTGTACATTCTAAAAATGTCAAAAGTATATGCACGGATTGTAAACAATGCACGTTGCACGAAATAAGGAAAATGTGATAAATTGACAATTGAAATGCGTCGATATACAGTGCATGTACGTGTGAAATAAGTCGCGTTTATAACAAATCGTCAAAAAGGCTCGCACTTTTCTCAATTTCGATATGCAATATTGGACTACAGACAGAGTGATTTTCGGATGTAATTTGAAGTTAAGGATACACTCAGCGTTGTGCTTTGAATGTGTAAACATCGTTCTTTGGCGAAAGATATTATTTTATAACGCAGTCATATGAAAACGGGTTATAAGCAAACTTAAAAGAATAGGCTAGCATGTTACGACGACCATGAATATGTTACATCATTAAAAATAAAAAAAATTAGGCGTCTTATCAAGCACTCTCTCGCAGTTGGAAGCACCAGGGATTCCGCTAAATGAGGCAAATCCCGACATCATGATATTTTTTCCCTGGTCTGTGACATATGTTCGTAAACATTTTGAAAAAAATTATGAACTCATAGTTAAAATTTACACTTTATTTTATTGTAAAAGTATTTGTAAATAAATTTGATCAAAAAATACATGACGCTGTTTATTTTGTTTGTTAACGTAATCGAAGCGTGACACTTCGCGCGAAAATTACGTCATTAGAAAATGCATTGTGGGAATGTTTTGGTTAAATTTACCGTTGGTTAAATTCCACTATGCGCGGTTTAGTTACTTTGCGGTATTTAGTGTTTATACAATTGAGTTACCTTGACAGTAACTAAACCTGAATAACCGCAAACTTACCAAGGTTTAAAAGCTACCGAGCGGTAACTTTAACCAGCGTTTATACAATTGGGTGCTGTTATCACCGATTGACGAATGAGACCTCTAAGAGAGGAAGAAGTAGTAGTCAGAACTACATTCTGGTAAGTGAGCTGTATGAATTGTGTGCGTTAATGTATTTTCATTTTCCAGATATGAACACGTCATTGGTTTCTTTATTTGGGTTATATTTCAATTTTATTGTACATACTAATGTAACCCATACACTTGCTTCTTTATTGAAGAACACATTTTCCGCACGTCTACCCCCAGACAGGACGTTCAATTTAAAATCAATGGAAACACCATCACCCACCAATTGTTAGTTTGACCAGAGTTGCCTGGACGTTTTATTTTTCGACACTGCGAATATCTCACAGTCCATGGGATCAATGTTTACACACATGACGTCATATAAAGAGATGGCCAATGTACGTGCTTCTATTCTCTGGTGTATGTTTAATTATTAATATATTCTTCGTAGCCTCTTAAGCGTATGTGTTTCCACAGAACGGTCGGCATAAGGAGTTACCTTGAATAACACAGTGTAAACAGGAACCATAGGTAGTTGGAAATTAGGATCAAGTATACGGAGTATTCCACATGACACTACTTTACAGCGCAGTCAAAGGCATGGTGGTGCTGAAAATTCAATTTCAAGTAGACGTTCATATACGATCACACCTGACGTCGTATGTAAAATTCGTCGCTGGATCTCTACAATCAATCAGTCGACCCAGTAAAATGGCATTGGACACAGGAATGTCCAAGGAACAGTATACAACATCATCAAGAATGTTTTGGAAGTAAAACTACGGAAGAAGTGCAAGGTTCATCAGCCCAACATGGCACTGATTCAGAAGCGCAGGGCCAGGTCTTGGAAGCTATATCTAAAGCTTAAATGTAACACGTGGAGAGATTTTGTTACATCTGACTAGGCGTTGTTTAATCTTGGTGGACGTTATGGAAGATGAAGAGTATGCTATGTCAGAATGGGAGAACAGTTTGGCGATGAACTGAAGTTTGTAAAACGTGTTGCGTTCGCCCGTGGCTTCATGGCGTGGACTGCTGTATCGTCCAGAGGTGAATCCGAGATAAGAATAATTCCCAAAGGGACCAAGGTTAACTCAGAATACTATAGTAATAATGTTCTAAAAACATTTATACAAAAGAATGTCCCGAGACTCTTTCCGGAGGGTTATCACGTAATGACGTTCCATCAGAGATGTGCATTCATCCACACTTCCAAACATACAGTGAACTTTCTAAAAGTTCAAAACATTAAGTTAATAACACCAGAAGATGCCAAAGTCTACAGATGCGGCCCCAATGGATTTTGGTATATGGGGGATACTTAAACGACGCTTACAGAAACGGCAAGTCAACTCATTTTCTGGTCTTAAATGAGCTCTGTAGGACGAATGGCGCAGATTGGAGCAAACAACCATCAACAAGACTTTGAAATCGTGGCCAAAGCGTTTCAGGATGATTTACAATTGTCATGGATCTCAATTGTTGCCATGAAATATATGTAGATTATAAATTATTCATGTTTTTGTTTTGATCATCATGAAACAAGACAACTCTCGTAGTCAGTTAATGCAACTCTAGACGACCAGACATTATTTAATGATGCTATCAGGAAATTAAGCTCCAGCGCATCGACGCCGTATTTTATAACATGAAGTTAGTTTTAATCGTGAAATATATATTAAATAATGACCAAAGTATTGTTTGAGTATTGATACACATGTATTAATTAAATATAAGTATTGTTCTCATTGAAGGTCAAACAGCGGCATGTGTTCGTTAAAAGATGTACGGCTAACGAATTCCATAGACTACGGGCGTTTTGATGAAGAAACTGTATGTTATACAAAAATGCCCGTATTCTGCAATTTATGAGGATAACAATAACAAAAATAACAATCACACACATTATAAAAAAACAACTTTAAAATAAAATCACTTCTTATAAATCTGAAAACATATAAAACAACAATTTATGCATTTCATGTCTCTAATTAGTTATTTCGGCTGCAATAAGTTCTTGCACTTTATTGCAGCATTACATTAAGATTCCTTTGTAGATATCCATCATATCAATAACAGCACATCTTTCTTTGAACATCCGTTGTCACACCTCCCTAGTTATATCCACCTGGCGTGTTTCTATCTCCTCCAGGATAGCATCAGACACATCTCTACATTTATATAATCTGCTCACACCCACCAGCTGCAGCATCTCCATTTCCATCCTTATTTTGCTGAACCACAGCATCGGCTCTGGGGACGCGACGATGGCCTTTCGTAACTTCTCGAATCTCAGTACTACACTTGGACCTTCGGCCATCATGTCCGTGATATCTGCTACCCATTTACTTTGCTGCTTTTCCTGCAAACCACAGGCTGCCATTAAATTTCTTTCCGGAATCATGTAATATGACAGTTTTTGTGTGGAAATAGCAGTCTTAAATTTTCTCAGTCCGTCATGAAGCCAGTGGAAAAAACTATTTGTATTAAAATTGTTCTGTGTGTTACACTCAGATTGCCAAAGTACTATATTTTTAATAACGTATGACGGTACTTCTTTCTTACAAGGCCTTACAACATCATTGAGGATCATTTTAAGCATTACATACACTTGTGCATGTGTGCCATTAATATTGTTTACAAGTTCTGTCTCACTGGTGTTAAAGCAAATCCTTCACTACATGTGCTTGTTTTCAATATTCTTAAACCCTACCGGGGTTAGATATGCGCCTGATTCCACTTTCTGAACTATGACTGGCGACGTCCAATGACGGGGTCTAGCAGCCCATCTTTGTAAGATAATGGAGCAGTGACAACGTCTTCATATCCATTATCACACAAGAATTTATCAATTTCGTTTAAATGTGTATGCCCTTGTCTCTCTTGTAATAGTCTACAGCGCCTGGATATACGCGTGTATCCATCCTAAACACGTTCATGTAGTCTGGTATGGTATGAATACTGATACCGGCTTCCACACAGAGGAAATTATTCAGAACAAATAGAAAGTCATGGTCGCTCTCTAACCAGCAGGTCAGCCACTCTGCCTTGCTGCCAGCTATGGTTTGAGTTACAGTACGTGCGTGTGCATTCACCAGCCTATTATATTCACTGTATTTCTCATTTCGCCCCAGTCTGATCTCCTTGTCGTATCCCGACCGGGTCATTACAGTACATATATCCACAGACATATTTTCGACATGATTCTGAAAATACAATAGCACAATATAAATTTTAGTTCACAATGATTATTTCATTATATGTGCACTACATGTATCAAATATTAAATGCACGTTCCGGACATTGGTAAACATATAGTTTCAGATAATGTGTATGTTTACTTGTTCATAAATAGTGCGTAATGCATTCTAATATACGATTTCAATGAATGTTGAATTATTAAATAACATAATAAATGATAGGAGTAAAAATAAATGCATACATCATGTTCATGTGTATTTCATGTTGCCTATTTTATTAAGTTTAACTAGTAGTGTTGATAGACATTCAGAAAACCCCTTGTATAATGGATACTAATAATATATTTATTTAATGTTTTATACATTAACAGTATTGTATAAATAATGATTGTCTCAATTAATTATAATGAGACGAGTAATTGGTTTTTAATTTTGTCTTTTTAACCAAGGCACATTGGTTTCCTTAATTCTAACAAGTGGATAGAACGTTATTCTCTCATTATCAGCATGTACAATGACCTGTTTTTACATTCAGTGGCGTCATTGAATCGGGCATATGTTTATACTTTTTTAAAGATGGATGGAGTATAAACATTAACGTCGCTATTACAAACAGACTGGTAAGATTAAAACAGACTCAACGAAATAAAACCCTGATTTGTGAACTGGCAAGCAGGTGCGTAAGCAATATAGTTCGGAATGGTTCAGAACATTATTTCGTACCATATACCTATTGTTAAATATGTTATACGTGACACATCATAAACACAAACGTACATAAATTCATATTTTAGTGACATGTATTACAGTCCGTGCGTTCCTACAACTAAAGTCAATAAGACTATACTAAGTACATGCATTCGGTAATTACTCATTTGAAAGTTCTGCTCATATATAAAAACATTTAGTATCTTCTATTAAAGTGATTACAATTATACATATTTTATGTTCCTGAAGCAGGATTTAGGTAACCATAACATGAATTTCGGTAAGACTCCGTAATGAATCTACACCTGAAACCGTGACTTTCGGGCTTGAACAAGTAATCTAGAGAGAAAATAATTTATAACTTTAACGAGATATACATAATTTGGTTTATTGTTTTCTATCAATGTAAGAGTTTCGTAAGACAACTGTAAAACTGTAATTAATAAAACACAATTTCCCTGCATACTGCCCGCGAGTTATGACTGTACATGGCGCTGTGCATGGAAACGTTTTTAGTTCCTTTATTACCTCAAAGTAACGGTTGTACAGATCGTTTTGCCTGGAAACGCTTTCAGAACCTAACCTACCTAAGAGTGTCGACTGTACAGATTGCTTTGTTTGCGAACGATTTCAGTCTCTGACTTACCTGATAGTGACGGCTGTACAGACTACTCTGTATTGGAACACGTCTCAATTTGTTAAAATCCAACATATATTTGCTGCGCATGCATATTTTACACCGATCTACTCACTAAACATGTGTCAAACACGTACTTTAGAATGCTGTATGGTTAGCAAAAATGGCTTTCGTTTATTAAGTACTTTGATTTCAAGGGATCCTTGAAGAAACGAAGAACCAAACGAATTTAAAAAATCACCAATATATTGTTACATACTTAAATGAAATAGACATATATGCTGTCTAAGACGTTTTCATTCTTGTTGTTGTCAGGATATGTTTTCTCTGAGATGCACAAAGTGAGTTTCCGAATTATTGTTCTTACTTTATGCATAAAAAGCTCTTTTCGCTGTTTAATAAACTAGCCAAGAACTACATATTTACTACATATTGTGTCCTTTAACGCAATAAACTCAGCTTAACTAGGCTATTACGGGGTCACACCCTGTAAAATTGCCTTTTTGCTCTCAGTGCCTTTTTAGTATTCAAACCACAATATACTAACTCCAAACCTTAAGTAATTTAATTTAAAATATCCAACTTGAGTTCACAATTACGTAAACATTTTGAACACAGGGACCCCCATAACAAAACATTTTCGTGAAAAGCATTCTTCTTAACACATGTCTAAAAGAAAATAGCATACGAGTGACGTTAAATGAAAACATGTCTTCCAGTTCATCAATGAGTGTATTTATACTTGCATATCACCACTATTTAATATACTGTGATCATTAGTCTCCGAGTTAACCGTACGTGACCTTGTGTGTATGATAGTTTTAAGTACCTTACCTACTAATATGTTACCTCAGTATAGAGAGCTGTTTCTTGGAACGCTTTCAATCTCTGACTTACCAGAACGTGACGGCTGCGCATGTTCTTGTGACAAGGAGCGATTTTGGTCGTTGAGTTATCCGTAAGTGACGGGTGTACAGGATGCTATGTATCTTAACGTTTTCAGTCCCTGGCTTACCAGTGCGTGATGGGTGCATATGCTGATGTGTCTAGGAGCGCTTTCACTCCCTGACTTACTCGTTCGTGAAGGCTGCCTAGACTGCTGTGTCTGGGAGCGCTTTCAGTCCCTGAATTAACCGTACGTGACGAGTTCACACGCTATGTCTAGGGGCGCTTTCAGTCACTGACATACTCATGCGTTACGGCTGCACAGGCTGCTGCATCTAGGAGCGCTTTCAGTCACTACTACGCTTTTGTGTCTGTATAGAAAGCTGTTTATGGGAAGGCTTTCAGTCTCTGTTTTACCCGTAAGATGACTTTACATGTGGATTGGAACACCTCTATGCCATTACTTACCCGTTAGTGACGGTCGTATAGGCTTTTGTGTCTTTAGGCCCTTTTGGCCCCTGTCTTTCCTGAGTGTGACGACTGTGCAGGCTGCTGTGTCCTGGAACACTTTCAGTCTGTAACATGGCTGGATCGATGCCTCCTTCTGCCATTTCAGTCGGCTGCGTGTACATAATTGTATTAAAACATTTAAATATAATAAGAGAAGATAGATAACATGTTAGCCCGAAGACTCAACATTCGTCAGAGATAAAAGAAAGCCCTAAGACAACAGATTAACATCGGTGTAAGTTTAGTGATGTTTAAACGGACTCAAAGGTTCGCAAAAAAGATTAATATGGTTTAATTGTGCGATTTCGCAATACAAATATGGAATCCCAGTCAGATTGGTGTGTGTTCAAATTTTAGGCGTTGGAAACCTGATTATCGATACAATAAGTGCAAAATATTCATGTTCATGATTGCGATTTAAAATATAGATTTTCGAACTATAAAATATATATCAAAACAAAACACAATTGAGCAGAAATTGGAAAGGTATAGTCGTAATAAAATACATTTAATTTTTAAAGTGTGTCTGCACTTTAGATTTCAAAATCGTTCAATAAATAGAATGTTCTTGTTATAGTAAATAATTTTGCGATAAACATGTTTCATTATTGTGTCAGAGAAAACAAACTTAATATAAATCTAGTTGAGTAAACATTAACAATCTGCGAGGATTCACTCATTACAAATGAACGTACATGTTGGGTAATCACTAGATAAACTGCGAACAGAAGCATTGACTTCAGTATTGCTTAACCTACATTCTATTTATAGCGTTCGCGTAACACAATAAAACAATACTTACCGTCATGTATGGAACGCCATAGCTGTCTTACGTTGTCACCTTTCTTTCTTTCTTCTTAAGAAGGTGTCGTATTATGTCAAACCGTCGTGTTATCTTGTCCAAATGTGGTGTTGACTTGTCGAAATAAAGTCCTATTATGTCAAACCGTCGTGTAATCTTGTCCAAATGTGGTGTTGACTTGTCAAATTGTCATGCTATCTTGTCCAAATGTGGTGTTGGCTTGTCAAAACACAGTCATATTATGTCGAACCGTCGTATCATGTGCTGACTTGTCAAAATACAGTCATACTATGTCAAACATTCGTGTTATTTTGTCAAAATTATGTGCTGACTTGTCAAAATACATTCCTATGATGTCGAACAGTCGTGCTATTATGTCAAAATCATGTGCTGACTTGTCAAAATACAGTCCCATTATGTCGAACTGTCGTGCTATCTTGTCAAAATCATGTGCTGACTTGTCAAAATATAGTCCTATTATGGCACGACTGTTCGACATAATAGGACTGTATTTTGACAAGTCAGCATATGATTTTGACAAGATAACACGACTGTTTGACATAATAAGACTGTATTTTGACAAGTCAGTACCAGATTTAGACAAGATTGCACGGCGGTTCGACATATAAGGACTGTGTTTTGACAAGTCACCACATGATTTTGACAAGATAACACGAATGTTTGACATAATATGACTGTATTTTGACAAGTCAGCACATGATACGACGGTTCGACATAATTGGACTATATTTTGACAAGTCAGCACATGATTTTGACAAGATAGCACGACTGTTCGACATGATTTGACTGTATTTTGACAAGTCGGCACATGATTTTGACAAGATAACACGACTTTTTGACATGATAAGACTGTATTTTGACAAGTCAACACCACAT
Organism: Dreissena polymorpha; assembly: GCF_020536995.1. Lineage (NCBI taxonomy): Eukaryota > Metazoa > Mollusca > Bivalvia > Myida > Dreissenidae > Dreissena > Dreissena polymorpha. The sequence goes on from NC_068365.1 coordinate 83,035,914, forward strand.
CTGGACAAGATAACATGACAATTTGACAAGTCAACACCACATTTGGACAAGATAACACGACGGTTTGACATAATACGACACCTTCTTAAGAAGACAGAAAAAAATGTGACAACGTAAGACAGCTATGGCGTTCCATAGTCATGGGATTATCACCAATCGTGATATATCGACTATCTCCGGAATGTTCTTGTAATCGAGAGTGCTATGGGTATTTAATCAACGTGCAAACGCAAATAGTTTGGTTGACAATCAATTTCATGGATTCATACATTATTGAATTTTGGGGTCATAAATTCGATGATTTTAAAGGGGCGTTTTAACAGATTTTGGCATGTATTGAAGTTTGTCATTAAATGCTTTATATTGATACATGTAAACATTGGGTCTAAAAAGCTCCATTAAAAAAGGAATAAAAGATTAGAAAGAAAGAAAAGTAACCTCACTTTGGCTCGAACCACTTATCTCTGGGAGTAAAAGGCTATCGCTTAAGCCATCCGTGCTCTTACAATGAGTTATGTATTGTATACTTAATATAAGCAATCCTCATAGTATCACAAAATATAACGGCATCAAAAGAACTCTCCAAATTATTCATTCGTTTCGCGTTTAACGGTTTTTAATTTTCAGGTTTTTAAATCCTCAAAAGATGCATATAATGGATATTTTAGAGCATGGTAAATGTTCAGTATTACTGTTTCCTCACAAATAACATAGCTTTAAAGAACATTTGCGAATCTGAAACATTTTTTTTTATGTTTGCCAAATAACCAAAACGTGAAAAGTACCCTTTAATGTCTGATATATGACTTCGGACATGAACGTGCATTGCATAACTTATTTCACGGTGAGGAGGCCACACGAAAATCCACAAGAATAAGTGATATTTTTGTCGTGTTTGACATTAAAACGAGCATAAAAAAGGCATTTGTCACCATGTGTCCTCGTTCATCCTAAAAATGTTTAGTGAAACCAGGTCAATTTTCCAAGTAGCAGTTTAGTGCTTTAAGAGCAGTGATGCGACGTTGGGCCCGAGACTTCAACATAATTCAGCTGCGTTTTGGGAAATTAGGGTTTAATGCTTACACGTAAAAAAGTGTCGTTCATGATAAGCATGTGCAATCAAATCATGGACGAAAAGTTTACACTTGTATAGAAAGAAGTATATTCTTGAAGAAATTCCTTAATTGTGTTTTAAACATAGCATTTTAAACAGACAAAACATGCAAAGTTCATGTAAAAAATCATTTTTAACAAGATAATATGTAGTTTTCAAAACAGAGCTTAATTACAAAATGAAAAGAAACGTCCATAATTAAGACATTAAATGCTGTATGCAACTCCAAATCTGAATGAGCCTTTTTAATTCAATGGGCAATAAATTGTCACAACTTTCGGAAGGTACCTACCACACGTAAACGTGTCTAGTATAATTATATCGTAATTGCATGCATTTAACTGTTAAGCCTATTCAATGTGAGCTTTTCAGATCACCTTTTTTCCGTCGTGCGTCAAACCGTTAACGTAACCTTCAACGACATCTCCTTAACAGCAGAGCAGATTTATGAGAAACTTCGAACAGATAGCCGTGGGTTATAATATATGTTCATATCGTTCCAGTCCCCCGCAGAAGACGTGAGCTAAGCATAGATTAAAAAGAACACGTATATTTTCTTTCATGAAAATTCCGGAAATGCAGCTTTCATAGTAGGTTTGTAAAATCGTTTTAGTGATCGTTTAAGACTTTAAATGTTAAATAATTCAAGTGGTTAATAAAGGTATTACATTTACAAATACGTACTGTCATGCCGAAACGAAGACATGCAACACCAACGGGGAATCTCCTTTAAACTATGAGAGTTAAGGATATGTCGTTTTTCGCTTAAAACAATTACTGTAGAAAAATGCAACTTGTTAATAAATGTTTAGCGATTAAAACTACGTATTGTCATGCGTATACAAAGACACGAACCACCAACAGGTTATCTCCTGTTAATATGAGAGTTAATGATGTGTCATTTTCGGTTTGCATTTGGGCTGTATACTTTCTTTCAAAAGCACACATTACGTCTGATAAATATTAGTTGCAAAAACACTCTATAATGCACTTTGCACGTATAACAAATATTGTATGGTGAATTCAGTATTTAATTAGTAATTAAATAAAAACTGTACATCATATCAAACGAGTCTGTCAGTGATCAATGCCGTTTGTATGTTTGTTGGCAGGGTTTTTATTATCTTACCTTTGTATACACATTCACATCACCCAGAAAATCCGCGCGACTATTACTCACTGATGAAATGTTTCTGTTCACTGACGGAAAGCTGCATTCCATTAGTGTGTTTATACCAAAACGCCAATGCTTGAACATAAACATGCTTTTGAAGGCATGAAATACGACGAAAGGGTGATTATTATGCAAATAGCAACCGCTGTCATGCAAGTGAAATCAGGCCCTGATTGATGTGAACGATTATAAGCAATCTTTGGATGCAACATAAATGAGAATTCACACGTTTTACTATTGTTGAACCATCATACTACAATGCCTCTAATTAAAAGAGATGTGTAACTGTAATAGGTTCTATTGGTTCATTTTAAAGCCCGCTTCTATTCATTATATCTCACTTCCTACAAACATAAACTAATCCGGTTGGCTTAGAGCGATCACATTCCTATGGTGAATTTTCAAAACAACCCGAGTTATTTCCATACACTCAGAGTAATCGCGTAGTCGGTTGAGATATAACCGTTACAAAGTAAGTAACTGATGGTGTATTGGATATACACCCTTAGTACTTTAACACCATATTCGCGCTTCGCTCTCGTATGGTATGAAGTTACTTAAGGTGTATATCCCATACGCCATCAGTTACTAAAAGTGTTACTAAAAATATATGCATGTATACTATTGATTTTACACTGTAAAACATACATTTGTTATTCTTACATAATACCGGTAGTAAGTTAACAATTGATGTATTGTGTTAACTAAGCTCATCTTAATCATAAGCCATTCATAGTGAGAGAAAAGTGAGACCGAAATAAATGTGGATATTTGCATATACAGCTACCGTCGAGAAGTGCCATATACAAAAATGCATACAGCAATAAAATTGCTTTTAAAATATATCATTGAAAAAATGTTAACTTTATAGACAAACGGCTGGTTGATAAAAGCGCAAATTGTATAATAATGTACCTTCAAATGAATGAAAGTATTAGAATACGGCAATTAAACGTTCATAATTAAACATTCATTAAATCATTAAGTCTTTCATATCAGTAATTAAGCTCGCGTTTTAAACACAGATCTCGCATTAAAAGTAAAAATAGTATGTGAGTCCATAAGAACAAAGAGCTGGATATGTGTTTGAAATTTACCCTTCAACAAATGCTGTTTCCTGTTTCTTCTTACCAAATAACATTCACTAGGAACTTCTTCTGCCTTGAGCTTGATCGAACGTTAGAAAAAGATAACTGAGCCTTGTTTTTGGAAAACCGGGCTTATGCATGTGCGTTAAGTGTCGTCCAAGATTAGCCTGTGAAGTCTGTTAGATACAATTATTTTTAAGTTAATTCTTTTAACAACGCTGTGTGCTCGTCTATTACAAAAACAAGTATGAAACATTATTCGCGGATCTCTTGCGCACGAAATACCAAATTGACCAATCAGATAAATGATGAGTTCATATCACCATTCTTAAATAGAAGCTCGCACAACATGAACTTTTGTCATGTGAATGAAAATTCACATTTAATCCTATTAAAATTAGCCAATCAAGGATGACAATGTCCGATTTTATGGTATATATCGTCTAAAGGAAATATTGTTTAAGTCAATGTTTATTAAGCGGAAATTGCCTTTCAGAAAAAGGCTCAAATAATAAATATATGTGTCTAAAATACATTATATACGAACAATCCGATAGTTGACAGTGCTTATATGAATTGCAGACTATTGAGCTTCTAACCGTTACAAAGATTACTGATTTAGAATTTCATAGGCTGTTAGTTAATGATATGTCGATTTTTTATAAGGAGTTTATTTTTAACTCTTTCGATATTGTATCATTGGGACATTTAAGCTCAATAAAGGGTCACTCTGCTTTATTAACATCAAACAACATTAACAGAGTCAATTCCAGCTTTTGCTCTGTGTTTGATCCGTTAAGCTTTGTTAACATTAGGGCATTCTACTATTCAGAGGCGGTTTAATGTTACCAACAGAGTTTACAACTCATGGCAAATGTACAATATTATCGCAATATCTTCGAAACAAAAGCTACTTTATAAGCATATCAATTAACAGGCGAACGTCCGGTTCCGGATATATAGGACTCTACATCGTATGCATAAATCGTACAGTTTTTGACAATTTAATAACATTTACAGATTTTTACACAGTAAGGGGCATGGGCGGGAAATCGCCTAACAGGTGTTTTACAGCACCCGATTGTATAAACAGCTAAACCGGCGGTTAACCACATACCGGCGTCTAAAAGTCGGTAACATGTTGGTTACTGGTCGGTAAGCGTTTGTATAAAATTTGGTTAGTTATACCGATCGGTTAAAACCCAGTTAAAACATACCCTGCTTCCCTACGTGGGTAAGTACAAGTAACCGAGAGATAACTTACACAAAATGGCCGCGGCGAGCGACATTATAAAAGTTAGCCATCGACGACCTTCACAATTTTGACGAGTAAACAACTAATTGCAGCGACTTACACTTTATTTGACTTAATTCACAGGGCAATACGATTTCCGACTTCGGACGACGAATTTAAGGACGCACAGAACGTGTTTCTTATATTCTGTTATGGGTATGCCGTGTGTGATCCGATGCATCAATGGCGCCCTTGTTAAAATCATTCCTCAGAGAACAGGGAACAACAAAAGTACAAACAAAAAACAAAACACGTTCGAACTAGTATCTTACCTTTAATAATCCTTTAAAATCCATAAATAATCCATTTAATTCAATAATTGACGAGTTTGCATCTAGGGTCTTTGATAATTATTTTAGCATAGTTAAATAAAGACCCTTATGCCATCATATCATTATATTCAAATGAAAACTCAATAAACTTTCTTCTTCGTCACACGCTACGTCATGTACTCTATGTACATTACTGCTGTTAAAATGAACCGGAGCAGTTTATCAAATGTGTCGTGTTCTGAGAAAAATGGGCATAATGCATGTGCTTTATGTGTCGTCCCATATTAGCCTGTGCATTTCGCACAGGCTAATCAGGGACGACACTTTCCGCTTTTATGACATTTTTTGTTAAAATGAAGTCCCTTCTTAGCAAAAATTAATTTTTGGCGGAAAGTGTCGTCCCTAATTAGCCTGTGCGAACTTAACAAGCTAATCTGGGACGACACTTTACGCACATGCATTATGCCCCGTTTTCTCAGAACACGACACAAATAATAGCCGGTGGTGAACTCGGTTTGCATTTGCAGATTTCTGCATACACAGATATATTTAAACTTGAACAATGTTTAATTTGTCTATGGTAAATTCCCTTATTGTACAAGAAAGTAAGTAAGTTTATTGTAAACATAAGCCAAACTAGAAGAATAGACTAGCATGTTACGACGACCATGTATAATTTTTATGTTACATCTAGAACAACTAGAAGAATAGACGTCTTTGTAAGCACTCTCTTGCAGTTAGGAAGCACAAGGGATTCCGCTAAATGATGCAAATCCCGACATCATTATCAATTTGTCCCTGGTCATTTTGATGAACTCATAGTTAAAATTTACACTTTATTTTATTGTGAATTCATTTGTAAATGAATTTGATAAAAAAATACATGGCGCTGTTTATAAGCGTGACACTTCGCGCGAACATTACGTCATTAGAAAATGCATTGTGGGAATGTTTTGGTTAAAGTTACCGGTGGTTAAATTCGACTATGCGCGGTTAGGTTACTTTGCGGTATATCGTTTTTATACAAACCTTGAAGGTTACTATACCTGAATAACCGCAAACTTACCAAGATTTGAATGTTACCGAGCGGTAACTTTAACCAGCGTTTATACAATCGGTTGCAGGTGTATTACAAAGCGGTTACCATAATTGGTCAATCGTCATGCTTGACGTATTGAATTGAATCGTCACGCTTGAAGGCCTCGCTATAGCGATTTATTAAAAGGGAATATTCACGGTTAATACGTGTTTTAGCGGCTTATAGCAATCGTTCCGTATGAGCAGTTTAAACAAAATGAAAAAAACGTCAGCACTCATATTCTGCAAGCAAAACAACAAATGCGGAAGCAAATCTACTTGACAGTACGGTGTTTGAAAATGAAGAAACCTCTGCTAAAAACACTCCCCTATTAGTAACAAATAGAAAAACTGACAAACAGGAAATAAATAACAAACTGTCCAAAGTTCTAACAAAAGAAGATTATTCCTTCATTAGAGAAATTGTTAAGGAAACTGCGGAGCAAATAAAGGAGAAATTTCTTCGAACTGTTCTTTGCAGACTCGAAATCCTTGAAGGAAGCGTTTTTGAACAAAAACGTGACCTTGAAAAATTTCAAAATGACGTCTTAGAAAAGAACAAACAAATCGAGGAACTTAAAAGCAACAAGAGTGCCAAACTGTCCCAAAATACGCCCGTTTTAAGGCATTGGACAACTTGATAACTTTACCATGATCTATATTTGAATTTGACCTACATATCATCTAGACACAACTTCTGACCAAAGTTGGTGAAGATCTGATGGAAACTACTTCAATTAGAGAGCGGACACCATGTAAAATGCTTGAAATGCACTAACTGACCTCGTGACCTAGTTTTTAACCTGGCATGACCCATATTTGAACTTGACCTACATGTAGATATTGTCTAGACACAACTTCTGACCAAATTAGGTGAAGATCGGATAAAAACTACTTCAATTGGAGAGCGGACACCATACTAAATGCTTGAAATGGTTTTAGTGACCCTGTGACATAGATTTTGACCCGGCATGACCTATATTCGAACTTGACCTAAATATTGTCTAGATAAAACTTCTGACCAGGTTTGGCGATTATCGGATAAAAACTACTTCTATTAGAGAGCGCACACCATGCTAAATGCTTGAAATGCACTAAGTGGCCCCGTGACCTAGTTTTTGACCCGGCATGAGCCATATTCGAACTTGACCTAGATATTGTCCAGATACAACTTCTGACCAAGTTTGGTGAAGATCAGATGAAAACTACTTCAATCAGAGAGCGGACAACATGCTAAATGCTTGAAATGCACTAAGTGACCCTGTGACCTAGTTTTTTACCCGGCATGACCGATATTTGAACTTTACCTAGATATTGTCTAGATACAACTTCTGACCAAGTTCGGATACAAACTATTTGAATTAGAGAGCGGACACTGCTGTGGACGCCGCTCGCTCGCCTGACCGAAGACCACCCGCCCGCCCGGGAGAAAAATTACTCTTTTACATTCTTTTTCTCAAACAGATATTACGTTCATATTGAAGGAATATCAAGTATATATATATATATATATATAGACATAGAATATTCCTCTTTTTGTATCCATATTTTTTGTTTTATTTTTGTGTTGTTTTTATGTATAGACACCTTATGTTTAATAATAGAAAGCAACTGGACTTTAAAAAAATAGAAACCAGCTGGACAAGCACACACAAATTATCATTTACATCACCTTCAACCTTTTAAAATGATTAACATATGTACTTTACATGTAAAAGGGCTAAACAATAAAGAAAAACGATTGAAATCTTCAAATGGTTAGACGAAAAAAAAATATGCCTTTTACAAGAGAGTCACTTGACACATACTTTAGCATAAACATTTAAAGATGAATGGGACGGATACATCTTTCTCAGTAGACAACATACTAATAAACAAGGCATTGCCTTTCTGATAAAAAAATAATATAGGGATCACAGTCGATAACTTTAACGAAATAATAATTGGCAGACAAGCAAGTATAGATATCAAAATACATGAAACACAATTAACATTAATCAACGTTTACGGTCCTAACACAGATGATCCCACATTCTACGAAACATTACAATCCTTAATAATTAATAACAAGATAAAAACATTATAGTCGGGGGTGATTTCAATACTGTTCTTAACCCATTATTAGATAAAAAGAAGGGAAACCTTTATACTCATCCTAAAATAGAAACATTTTAAATAACATAATTGAAAACTACAATGTGATAGTAATGTGACGTACAGTATATCCAAACGAAAGCATATTCACCGGGCACTCAAACACAAAATCAACAATATTTTGTAGATAAGACTATTTTTTGACATCTGAGTCTCTTTGCAACATTATTGACAAATGTAGCATATTACAAAGATTTATGACTGACCTCTCTCTAGTCGAACTTAAACTGCACAAAATACAACCTGAAAGAGGCCCAGGATACTTTAAAATTAACAATAGCGTCTTATTAGATACACAATATCAAACGCTAATAAAACAAGAAATATTCAATACAGTCAAAAATAATAAAGATGCGAACCCAAACACCTTATGGGATGTAATTAACCCATTTATGCCTAGTGGACTCTCCCATCCTTCTAAATTGGATCAGGTTTTTTTTCCAAAATTAGGGATATCTAGTATATTTATTTCTATAATTAGTATATTTCTTACCGAAATTCCTTTAAGCAAACAGCGCAGACCCTGATGAGACGCTGCATCATGTGGCGTCTCATCTGGGTCTACGCTATTTGCCAAGGCCTTTTTTCTATACGCTAGGCATACATGGGTTACAGGAAACATACGTAACACAACAATTAGATACACATCATTTAAACAAAAAGAAACACACAAACTTGAAACTGAAACCATCAAAAGCATTGAAACACTTGAAAAACAATTACATAAAATAAACACAAACGACAACAAAGCCATTTAAGATTAAATAACATCAAAAAAACAAGAATTAGAAGGAATTTATCATACACGTCTTAATGGAATAATACTACGAGCACGTGAACAGCATGTTAAACACAATGAAAAAAAACAACAAAATACTTCGCAAACATCGAAAAACGGAGAAATGAACGACAAACTGTACATAAATAAGTAGTCAATGGCGAAGATATAACAAACAGAACTCAAATACTAGAAAAACAACGTTCAATTTTCGAAACCCTCTATAAACGAAAACATGTTGAAAATAACACCCTCTTTAAAAAAAATAATCATGCTTTAAATCAAGAGGAAAAACTAATGTGCGATGGATTACTTAATGAATATGAATGTGGATTAGCACTTAAAGAAATGCAAAAAAACAAAAGTCCAGGATCCGATGGCATCACAATCGAATTTTATAATATATTCTGGAATGATATAAAAATACATCTAATTAATTCACTTAACTATTCATTAAACAACGAAAACTTAACTACGCTACAAACACAAGGTATAATATCACTCATTCCAAAACCTGGAAAAAAACTTACCAAACTGGCGCCCTATTAGTAACTAAATGTATATCAAACAGAATAAAAAAAATATTACCATTTTTAACATCGAACGAGGGGTAAGACAAGGATGCCCACTTTAATCCTCGCTATTATATTAGTATATGCATCGAGCATCTATCACACAATATCCAATCAAATAAATATATAAAGGGAATATCGCTAGAACCCGACGAAGAAATTAGACAGTCCCTATTTGCTGACGATGCAACTTATTTTGTAAATGACAGTAGTGCCTCATTCGATAATCTTATAGAATCGCTAACCCTTTTTGGAATGGCATCTGGTCTTAAACTAAACAATAATAAATGCAATCGCTACGAGTAGGTAAATTTAAACAAAATAATATTCATCTTAAAAAATAAATGAAATTCAACTGGACATCAGATGAAGCAACAACGTTAGGAATAACCTTTACAAACAATGAAAATGAAACAATTCTAAAAAAAACTATTGCCTAAATAACAAAATTAAAAATAGTTTAAAATCATGGCACCATCGAAAACTTACACTAATCGGAAAAAACACCGTGGTGAAAACGTTTGCACTCCCTCAATTAATATATACACTAACAGTTCTCCCAAGCCCACCAAATGACATAATTGAAGATATAAAATCAGAAATATTTAATTTCATATGGGACGATAAATCTGATAAAATTAAGCGAACTAAATTAATTCAATCAGTAAAATATGGACGTATCAGACTTACGGATATAGATTCATTCCTGACTGCAATTAAATGCAGTTGGGTTAAAAGATATTTAGATAACACCAATACGAGTAAATGAACATTATGCTTCCAGGAAATCCTTAAAACATATGGTGACGCCTTACTCTTTGAATGTAATATCGACAACAATATCTTAAACGAAATTTCAACCAAAAACATATTTCTATCGAATGTTCTATCGGCATGGTGTAAAGTTACTCATAATTTAGAAACCAAAATAAACAGTAAAATCATTCTATGGAACAATAAAGACATCACTACTTATAATAAAACGTTTTTCTATACAAATTGGTTCGAACGAAATACAACATATGCAGAGCGATTATACGACTACAGAATAAACGACTTCTATTCTTTTGATAACTTATGCTACATATTCGGAATACATACAAGTAATTTCTTGATGTACTACACATTGATCAAAAGTATACCCATACATATTAAAACTGTTATCAATACAAATAACACCCCATATACCTAAACAACTTTCGTAGAAAACATAATTGCAAAACATAACAAAACAATCAAATATTTTAAACACTTCAAATGAAACATCCTTCCGAAATATCTAAAGCTCAAACTAAATGTCAAAACTTTCTTGGGGAAATGCCATATACATCAATTACTGATAGCATACTGAGACATTTTCAATATAAATACACCCAGAGAGTTATAGCTACAAATAAATATCTTATTAAGTGCAACATATCCAACACAAATCTATTTGATATGTGTAGTGAATATATTGAACCAATATAACACATTTTCGGGTGAGTGTAAACATATTCAACATCTTTGGAATCAATTGAAAACCTTTCTAGAGAAACAATAATTAAATGTTAAACTATCTCTCTTAGGCATCAGATTGGGGGTAAATACCTTCAAAATACATTATGTTAATAACGTTGTGAATTACATAATCATATTAATTAAATATTTTATATTCAGCATGAAAAACAGAAAACAAGTACCAACAATGAACTATTTTATCAATTATTTAAAACTGGAGATTCAAATTGAAACAGATATTCCCTAAACAAGGATACAATTCATATATTTGAACAAAAATGGAAAAAACATTAAACTTTCATGAACAAGTCCAGTATGCTTTCTACCCACTTTATGCAACTCATCAGTATTCATAACTATTCTGTGTTTTTTTTTTCTTTAAAAAAATAAACACCTATCACAAACAACTAAAGCAAACAAATACATATTAACTTTTTTTTACATCAAAAGGTAACCACAAGGTCAAAAAGTATATATGAGCAATCGTTTGTAACATGTTTGAACATTGTTGCTGCTACATAGTATCACTTTGTTTTTGATCATAAACATGTATACATTATATGCCTTATATTGAATAAACAATAAATAAATAAACAAGCTGCAGGACCTGACGTTTCAATATTCGAGAGAACTTGAAGACAACAATTCTTATTTAAATTTGTTCTTAGTGTAGCAAATTTAATTTATCCACACATTTTTTTTACACGAATTTGTTTTAACTCTCACCACAATACACGTTTATACTGTTAAAAAATGAAGCAAACTAACAACACAAAAACATATTGTCAAATGATGACATACATTATTGATCGCAAATAATAAAAAAATAAGTGTCTTTATTGCACTTATGTCGATACTTTAAGTCAACTTCGAAATTATTCAATACAGACTTATCAGAGGGACATTAATTTTACGTATGTGTTCACACTAAATTTAACCACGACTATCAAACATAAGCTGTATTAATATATATAGGCATTCAGTTATACATTTGGCTTCATTGAGAGTAAAATGCCGCTAGGTCATGCAAAGGTTTCAAGGTTTCATTTAAAGTAAAACTGTTAGTTCTGTGTTTGTTTGAAACATAATTCAGAACGCAATAACCACTTATTGTGCTAAACAATATTCCGCAAACCAGATCTATGACAGCCTACAGCTGTCGTTGTCCATCTAACCGAATAATAGCATGCTGTGTGCTTTCCAATGCATGCCATATTAACGTATTGAATAATATGAATGTGCATATTGGACTAACCTAACGACCGGGTTCAACCTCAAAAGCCATCGACATTTCCAAGGCGGAAAACCATCTTTAATTATTGTTATTTAAAGTTTGAAGCCCTGTAATGCATACACAAATGGTCACTTTATGAATAAGATACTAGTACAATTTCTCTCCTGCTAATAAGTTCTAAAAAATCTTATCTAAAAAACACATGATATTAAATAAATTTACAAAGACACAATTCATAATTACGTCCATATAATATAAACAAATTATAATAGCCAGTCAAGTTGAATACAAACATGTCTGAAATCAACATCATTTAAACCTCGTGCCCAAGTCAGTCATTAATGATAATACAACGAATGACGTTTCGTGATTAACCGATAATTTGTTCTAGGTGTGTTCACTTGTTGACCATTTGGATTACTGTGTTGCTTGACTGTGTCTGCACTATTGTACAGTATATCTATAAAATTTAAGTTTTAAATACAACACTTAGCACTTAGGATTGAGACTTCAATAAAAACAAAAGCACGTTTTTTTCTGCCAGTATGCGCAACTCAATTATATTGAAAGTTTGCATTGAATTAGAGTTATTCTTCGTGCATACAACATTATTTAAGATTGTATAACTGAATTTCTGCGCTTTCTAAAAGTTTGATTATAAACAATATATTTACTTTACATTAGTGCTTAGCACAACTTTATCAACATGTGTATACACAATCAATGAGAGTGAAATTATAATGAGCATAAATTGAACATATTTATAAAAAAACCGACTTTATATGAAATCGATAAATTAACATGCAATACATACATATAACATGCTTTGGTAGTACGGTTACGAATAATAGTCTGACAATCACAGTTTAAAATGTTTATTTCGAGTGCCTAAAACTAAAACGATATTTTTCAAATGCCGATCCAACGTTACATATATTAACGATACATCAGTCATATAAATTGTATGCATTTAAATACGGGCACTAATAAGCAATTATATCCAGAAGCATGTAGCCTATAGAGGAAATAATATGTTATTTTAGTAAAGATATTAATAGTCATAAATGCATTATCGTATAAATCGTTGATATGCCCCTTTGAAACTAAGAATACTTTATAAGCTGACTTGTATACAAGGTATTTGTCGCGAGTTTAATACAGTTATATCATCACATCATGGGGAATCCCCTTTCGTTGTTTTTTTTTTCGAAAGTAATTTCGAAATGATTACGTCATTGAGCGACCAGACTTTATTGCTTTATAAGAGTAAATTGTCTGTTTTTTCATTGCAGGTTAAAAGCAACTCGAAATCGAGCCTATGGGTATTTGGTCCCGCGATAAAATTGCCTGTGTAGGAGTGTGAATCATTTCAGAATTTAATAGCTTTTGCGTGTCTTTTATCAGCGAATGTTCAAGCGTTCAATTTGAACTGTGTTGGTTATAACGTAGATTGGTCAAATAGTTTTGCTACATACCGATAAGCGAATAATTACTGGTACATTTCAATCATGTACTCAATTGCAATTTGTTGGTTCATTTTAATCAAGAGTGCAGCAACTAGAAATCGAGCCTAGTGGCATTTGGTCCCGAGATTATATTGACTGTGTAAGAGTATGAATATTGCAACTGAGCAGCGAGTATTTGTGTTATAACCAAAGCCGGGACTTGCACCCAGATTTCTTCTCCCTCGAAGAAGGAAAAGCGTTCTGCGTTGAACTACTGTGGTTGTGTTAACACGTTTCATACAAGCTACATGATCAAGAGGTGTCACTCAACGTTTTATACGGGCTTGTGACCGTTCTTTTCACAGCAAAATGAAAAGAGCCGCTTTACCACCTTGCAATATGCAATACGGACTAGCATACTAGCAAACCATATAGCCTTTACTTTTGCCATTCATTAACAAAGAAACATTGGCCTTTCGGCGATGGCTAAACCTCAGAAATCCCATTCAAATAAATATTTTTCACATTTTGCAGAAATGTTCTGTTGCATAATTTCTCAAAAATATCCTAAATCAGATAATATACAATAACACGTGGACATCTGTTCCAGTATCTTGCAAGACGAATAACTATTAGTGGAGCTGTAACATAGCACAACCTTAGATATGCTACGGCCTTCCAACTGTGTTATTTTACCAAATATGTTAGATTGATCAGACACGACAGATTTTTATACCAACTACACGTGAACAAAACACGTTCGTATCAAACTGCAAAATTGCATTGTAGTGTTTGCAGACCACCTCCTGCTGAGAATTGTCTTCTACTATACAATACATACCAATCATGACTACATCTCACGACCAAATCAACAACGCAAGCTATTGACAACCTCATCTGTGGTGCTAACATAGAGATATATTATAGCGTATGTTTAACCCGTTTTGTCGTGATACGAATTTAGTCGCATGTGCCCGTTGAAAGCATGTGTTTGTGCCTACTGATTTGAAACATCAACACCTTTACTATACATTGCTACACACCAATCTCGACTACATTTCACAATCAAATTAAACATACAAGCTAGCTAGCGACAAGCTAAAACGTTTTAGCAGCGTTGAAGCGACACTGCTTTCCAAAATATTCAAGCAGGTGTATGAATGTGCTTACAGGTCTGTAACATTGATGCTACTATACTATATATTACATCTCACAACCAAATCATAGCGTTGAAGCGATACTGCTTTTCAAAATATTCAAGCAGTTGTGTAACTTACTGTCGTTTCAAAATGAGAACATTCGAGTTGTTGAGTTTCAAATACGGTTGTAGACTGTAGTGTAGCGTAAGGTTTTTAATTGGGATTGCTTTGCAGTATTTCAAAGTTAATGACCATACAATGAAAGTCATAAAACTGCGTTTAGGGTTTTTATCAATTGTGCTAGCAATTCTGAGAATGTCATGAAAGTCTCTCAGACCGATGTATATACTTTTTTTCATCATATCACCTCATATCGAAAGTCAAAATAATATCCTAACGTCATTTATGTTGTGTGTTTTTATTCGAATATTCTACAACATCAATAGACGTTCCTCATTGAAAGACAAGTTATACCAATAACGAGCCGTTGTACAAAATGTGTATGCAGTCAAAAGCGAGTAACTGCTTTAAGTTTACGAGTCACTCAATGTTAGTTTCAACACGAGTAGTTCGTAAGGCGCAATTAATGTTCAACGCAACATTGAGTAGCATAGTTTGTGTCCATATGGCAAATATCTTATAACGGTTAGTTGTTTATATAGTTTTTTTATCATTTCACCTCAAACTAAAGTTTGAAAGTTTTTTGCTTTGTACGATTGAAAGCTAGTGGTGTCACTCGGCGTTTTCACGGACTTGTGACCGTTCCTCTTGTCTGAGTACAAGAGAAGTCGCCTTCCCACCCCAGCCCTAGCAGACTTTGTGCATTGAAGCACTTAATAGAAATGTTATTGCTCGGTCATCGGTCAGGTTCGGTCAACGCGTGCCTGCGTTTCTGAGAGAGCCAGATTAAGATATTTCGTGTCACCGTACGAAAATACCATGGTGTCGCATAGCAAAGCACAGGCATGTCACCATGCGTGCCTACCACCCTTCCAACAGCGCAACAATGTGGTGTTGAAAGGATTCCCAGATAGTGTCGAAAGTATTGACGGTCATAACGGGGACGAGTTGCTTTATAGCGCCTCATTTCGTATTGACTTGCAACCCCGCCCTAGACCGCTACACAGCTAACTGGGCAGGACTCCATCTGACTATCAATCTCAGCGATCATAGTTTTGAAAAACGTCTGCTTTTTAATTGTTGGTATTTGGTACTTGGAGTCTCTTGTGCCAAAGTAGAGACTTACTTTTTGTTTAAAGATGAAGCAATCATTAACTGGTTGGTAGTCTTAACAGTGCGTCAAGATAAGCACCGTGAAAACATTTTAGCACCGAAATACCGAGGTGTTCACCCCCAAGTGCTATCAGTGCGCTTCACACTTGTGGAGTCTTAAACCCCTCGGCCGCCCAAACACAGTTAATGACTGTTAATGTTTATTTTTTGTTTGATTTTGGTATTGCATAGTTTAAACACAAACACATACATCAATACATCAATATTGCTGGCCAGCGCAATAAAACAAGGAAAAAAAAGGTAGGAGAACAATCTCCTTTAGTTTTCATGTAAAAACATAAACATAAACATACACACTGTCAACACTTGCCACTTGCAACACCGAGTTCGTTTCAGTTCAGAATGTACACATTTTTCGATCGACACACATTCGCAATGTTACATGGATTCACAAAGATACATGGATTCACAAAGTTGCACTGATGTCCATACACGGGCCAATGTTCAAGTTATCGGTGCGATGGACCCACGGTTTTGTCGCAGCTATACGCCACACGTATGTATTGACTACTCGGTGTCCACATCAAGGTTTGCAAATTGGCACTGAAAATAGAAAAGCAATTGTGTTAAACAGTAAACGATGAAAGTAAACAGCCTGAAATGATAAAAAGCATGCATGTGTAATATACCATGTATCAAATGAAAAAGTAAACACAAAGTTCTAAAAAAAACACACAACTCTACCAACTGTTTGACTGATACTTACTTTTTTGTATTGTGTTGCATGTTCAGGCGCCTTGCTGTCACTGCTCGTCTTGCAGTAGAGCTGAAATGAAATAGAAAGCATGATAAGAAACTTTCACTGTGTTTGTACAACTTACAGTTTATGTGCACAATTTTGCATTTAAGTGTAACATACAGAAAAACAATTTCAACTCATACTCACTTTTTTGTTGTGTTGTTTCCACAAAGGCGCCTTGTTGTCACTGCTCGCCTGGTAGTAAACCTGACTCGTCTAGTAGTTGAGAACACTCGTCCAGCAGTAAAGCTAAAATGAAATCGAAAGCATAATCAGAAACTTTTGAATGTGTTTGTACAACTTACAATTTATAAACACAATATTGAACTATAACAGTAAACTTGAAACAAATAACAATTTTACTTACCTATGTTGTCTTCGCTGAAATACAAAAGCCATGTTCATAGCAATCATAGCATATTAACACACAATGAATACAACTCAAAACTTTTAGTAAGAAACTCAGTACTTACTTTGTATTTTGTATCCAATCCCTCTGCTGGCAATCTTCTTCAGTCCACAATCGAGCTGAAATCAAGACTCAATGCATACATGTAAATTTTGCCAAATAACAAACAAAACTGTGAACCAAAACTTTAACTAAACAAAACTAACTTTTCAACTGTTATGGTACTCACCTCTGGCAACTGAAATCATACAGACATTTTGCATATCAAAATACATTTTTAGTTTAAAGATAAGAATGATTTATGAACATTTTACTTACACAAAGCATAAATATAAAAAACATGCTATGATGAAAAAAACAATATGTATACAAAATTATACATAAAGAAACACAATATACTTACCATTGCTGACCTGAAATTAAAAAAAGCACATTTTGTATAGCAGAATACAAGTCATCAAAACAGTTCAATATGAAAATTAAAGAAAGTTAGTGTACTTACCACAGCTATACTGAAATGAAAAAAACATTTAGCAATGCATAGCAGTATACAAATCATCGAAACAGTTCAATATGAAATTATAGAAAGTTAGTATACTTACCACAGGCTACTGAAATGAAAAACAGACATTTGCATAGCAGTATACAAGTCATCAAAACAGTTCAATATGAAATTATAGAAAGTATGTGTACTTACCACAGCCATACTGAAATGAAAAAAACATTAAGCATTGCATAGCAGTATACACATCATCAAAACAGTTCAATATGAAAATTAAAGAAGGCAATTGTACTTACCAACAGGCTACTGAAAAAATACATTAAGCATTGCATAGTAGAATACAAGTCATCAAAACAGTTCAATATGAAATTATAGAAAGTTTGTGTACTTACCACAGCCATACTGAAAAAAATACATTAAGCATTGCATAGTAGAATACAAGTCATCAAAACAGTTCAATATGAAAATTAAAGAAAGTTTGTGTACTTACCACAGCCATACTGAAATGAAAAAGAAACACATTTTACAATGCAGAATACAGGTAATCAAAACAGTTCACTATGAAATTATAGAAAGTTAGTGTACTTACCAACAGGCTACTGAAATGAAAAAAAAAACATTAAGCATTGCATAGTAGTATACAAGTCATCAAAACATTTCAATATGAAATTATAGAAAGTTAGTGTACTTACCACAGGATACTGAAATGAAAAACAGACATTTTACAATGCAGAATACAAGTCATCAAAACAGTTCAATATGAAATTATAGAAAGTTAGTGTACTTACCACAGCCATACTGGAATGAAAAAACATTTAGCAATGCATAATAATCCAGACTTACCTAGCTGATCTTGAATCATTTTCTGTTGTTTAACTTCTCAGTTGTCCAAAAGTCTGCTCTGTAACGACCCACCACTCCAATCTGAAAAATAGTTAAGCATAACAAAGCACAAAACAAACCAAAAGAATAGTTTACTTACCTCATATTTTGTGCAGGTTTTCAACAGCCAATTTTCTTCTTGAAACCTGTATTCGTCTCTTTTTTGACCCACTGTGGAACAGTCACAGCAATGTAAGTCTGAAACATAGAAGGGCATAACAACATAACATACAAACCAGTATATTTGTTTCGACTTACCTCGTGGCTACAGTCGATACACAGCTGCTGAATTTCTTTTCTGTCACAAGCTGTCAAAACATCTCTGCAACATCTCTGCAATTGAAACCTTCAAACAGAGTAAAACAGAGAAACATTTTGTATACAATATAGTAAACACTTACCTTGTTATAGGCCTGAGTTGCAGCAGTGATTTTTTCTTGAAATCTTCTTCTTTTCCCTCACTGCATGAGAGACCTGAAAAATAGCATGCAGTGCAAAACACATGAGTTAAATTAAACCAAAATTTTGTTTCTACTTACCTTGCTTCTGTAGAGTTGAATCACAGTAGTAGAATTCCTTCTTCAAACACATTTTCTGTCTACACCAGAAACTTGAATCTGAAACAGAAAAAAAGCATCACATCAAATTGTACAACTCAAGTGCATTCATTCAATGCTTACCTACTTTCTGTTGAGTTGTTTCACAGCAGATGAAATCCTTATTCACTGTTGGCACTGCTATGAGACCATTTCTGCATGTGAAATCTGAAACAGAGCAAAGCAAAGTATGCATGGTAAAAATCAAACAAACAATTGTAACACTTACCCTGTTTGCAAGTCCCATTCACTTTCTCAGCAATGTTCCTCTTCTTGAATCGTCTTCGTCGCTGACTACAAGTACACCTGAAACATAGCATGCACAAAACATACCATATAAAAACAAAATACAAGTGTTCATACTAAAATGAAACACACTTACCTTTCTGCTTTGCTCAGCTCTGTTCGACTGTCAACTCTTCATGTCATGTCGTATCTGAAACGAACTAAATCAAAACATGCATAGCACACTATCATTGATAAAATATTGAAACAATTGTATGCTTCATAGCTGTGTTTTTTCCACTTTACATCACAGACAACTGGCGATCACAAAAGTAAAGACATTTTTGTTCTACTCAAACATTAAGCTCACATTCACAAACACCGACCGACAGAGTTTTGTATAGAGTGCTAATACCTAAAACTGTACAAAAAGAATCGACATCAGTTTTCATTCATCATCGTTTATTGAGACAAATTAATACTACAATACTTACCACAGCTCCCTGAAATGAAATAGAAATGTTAACATCATGCAAACAAATGTTAACCAATATCAAATCATCTATAGTAAATATCAACAAAAGCATTTTGATACACATAGTAAGTGTTCACCATCATAGTACATCATCAGTTAGTTCGACATCCCACGGTTGCTCAAGTGTAAGTACTGGCTAGCATTTACCCTTTTCAGTAAACCGTCACACATCAGCATTTTTAGACACAAGTGCTGATAGATTCAACCCTTGTTATCATCTTTCACAGACTTCTATGAGTAAACAACTGAAAAATATAAAACGTTTGTACTCACTGTTTGGCAGCTCCAAGAAACACGTCTGTACTGCTTGCCATCTGGACATCAACTGAAACAAAACATCTGAAAACACACATACATGTAAAACGTTTTTGAACATAAACCAACACAGATCAAACTTGAATTATCCATCTGTACATGACACACATGAAAAATAGCATAAGTTTACCATCACATTACAGCAGTACAAATGAAAACAAAAATTTGATCGACTTACCTTGCTTCTGTAGAGTTGAGTAACAGACGTGGAAATCTTCTTCCATGTGTAAACCAGTGACTCGAATCTGAAATAAAGTAAAGAACACATTGTACAACTCAAATCAATGGATTAAAACTTACCTTACTTTTGATGATTTGTGTCTCAGCAGTTGAAATCCTGTTAATTTCTGCATGTGAAATCTGAAACAGAGCAAAGCACGCATGTTACAAATTAAACAAACACAAGTGTTACACTTACCCTGTTTTCAAGTCCCAATCACTTTTTCAACAATGTTCCTCTTCTTGATTCGTCTTCGTCGCTGTCAGCAAGTACACCTAAAACATAAAAGCATGCACAAAACATCCCATATAACAACTATTTTGTACTTACCATATGAGTGCTTTTCTGTTCAGGTCAGCTTGAAAACCCATCACTGCCATCAGCATCTGAAAAATAGTACATCACAAACAAACAAACAAACATAACATATCATAAAAACAGTTTAACACAACAGATATGAGAGCTCTCGCAACCACGTCTGTTCTGTTCGACTGTCCAAAAGCAAGTGACAGTACTTCAATTCACTAACATTGAGAAATTCTAAACTTACCTTCAAGGCTTGTTGAGTAGCTCCAAAAACAAGACTGCTTGGCTCCACTGTTCACTCCAACTGTCATATCATCACTGGATAAGCACTCCTGAAATGTATTGAAACAAAACATGCATAGAACAAACATTCAGTCAAAAGTACTTACCTTTCACTTTGTCACTGCCCTGTGCTCAACTCTAGTCAGCATGACATCTCTGCTTGAAAGTCTGAAACATATAAAAACATGCAATGCAAAACAAACATAGTTACTTACCTTCTAGCATATTGTTGGAGCTCCAGAAAACACGACTGTTCACTCCAGCTGCCAGACTTGAACTGCCAGCACACATCTGAAAATCTGAACAAAGCATTCATGTTCATACTTTACTAGCCGTACAATTAAAGTCACTGACATACTCATCATCCAAAATAGAGTACACGAAAAGCTAGCTAGGTTTACCTCTGTTCACTAAATGAAACCATGATGATAAAGTAACTCACTTTATCTCTTCTTTTGTCAAAATACAAGTGTTCATAGTGGAATGAAACAGACTTACCTTTTCGTTTCCCAGCTCTGTTCAAATCATGTCAGGTTTTCATCTCATGTCAAATCTGAAACGAACTAAATCAAAACATGCATAGTATACAATCATTGATAAAATTTCGAAACATTTGTATGCTTCATAGCTCTGTGTATTTTCACTTTACAGATCACGGACAGCTGGCGACCACAAAAGCGAAAAACATTTTTGTACTACTCAAACATTGCTGTATTAAGCTCACACTCATGAACACCAACCGACAGAGTTGCTATAGACTTATAATCCCTAAAACTGTACAATAAGAATCAAAAGCAGTTTTCAGTCATAATCTTTTATTGAATTCTATACATATGCACTACAATCTACAGTACTCACCACAGCACCCTGAAATGAAATAGAAATTTTACAGCATGCAAATACAATTTAAGCAATATCATATCATTTATCTACTATGTTTGCAAATTTTTTCAATCATATGTTCGTTTCCCCAAAGAAGCTCATATTCTGTTCCACCATCATACACCATCATCGCTAATCACAACATATCGACACTATATCAGTACTGAGTAATTTCTACCCAACGCATTACACTTCTATACAAGTAAACCTGTACAAAACGAATCGAAATCAGTTTTCATTCATCATGATTTATTGAAACAAATTTATACTACAATACTCACCACAGCCCCCTGAAATGGAATAGAAATGTTACAGCATGCAAATACAATTTAATCAATATCATACATATCAACAAAAGCGATTCAATACATTGTCATTTAATATTTTTGCAACATTTTTCCATCATATGTTCGCTTCCTCAAAGTACCTCAATGAATATTCTGTTCCACCATCATCCACTATCATCGCTCATTACAACATATCGACACTGTATCAGCACTGAGTAATTTCTACCCAACACATTACAACCATCATACATCATCACGCAACTTGTAAACAGTAAAACGAAAAAAAATTGTACTCACGTTTTTTGTAGACAGCAGCTCGATGAACACGTCCGCACAGCTCGACATCTGAACCTCAACTGACAGTCAATCGTTTGATACCACAACATAAATTTAATTATTCACAACAGCCAGAGCTTAAAAAAACACGTCCGATCAGTCCGATGTCAAACTTAATTGAAGTCAAGTCGTTCAAAAAATTAATGTAAGTCAAACATTTCATATATAACGCTCACAAAAATTCGTTGTCAGTCAGTACTAAACGTTCAAAAGTTATCATCGCATAAGAGTATGATTTCATTTCACAACTCAAGTCAAAGTCAAGTTGTTATCTCATAACAATAACCTAAACACTTCAGTCATCCAGTCATTCAACAACCTGAGTACCAAGTCGCTATTCTATAACGCGAAAACTTTTCATCAATAGTCAGAGCTCACGAAAGTACGCTCCGTCTTCGTCACGTTCAAAAGTCAACTGAAACTTTTTAATCGTAAAATATTTCAAAGTCAAATTTTTTTTCAGAGCTCACAAAACAAGTCTGTCTTTGTCAAAGACCATCAGTCAACTAAGATTCTGTCATAGTAAAAAAAATTAAAAAGTCAAAACTTTTTTCAGAGCGCTTTAAAAACACGTCCGTATTGGTCAATGTCCAAGTCGCATCTGAGCGGTTCTTTACGCGCGCAGTTCAAATTATAATGAGTTCACGACGTCGAGAGCTTCGAAAAAACACGTCCGAACCCTTCAACGACCAAACGAAGAATGACAGAAAAGCACATTGAAAATGTTTATTCTTCATGATTTGAGTTACGATCGAATGTGTATTTGATGACAAATCTAAAAATCATACTTACCATGCAAAAATCCAACAAATATTGACTTTGTGATGATATTTTTTCATGACCATACAAGCCGAAATATTCACACTCACAGCTTGAATGGGCATAAAAATTGATAAGCATGAGTCCGTACAATCCATCCAGTATTTCCTTCGAGTTAAAGCAAATCCATGGTCTTTAGGTCTCAAATCTTGTTATGAGGCGTACTCAACGCAGATTTTATAGTCAATGTTAAAACGACAAAAGGCGAGTATATAAAAAAATCTAGTCAAACATAGATTTACTAACCTATCATTCTGAATAATCCTAGATCATATCAAATATGTGAGTAATCCATCAAAATATTTATTACTGAACATTTAACATCAGCACAAATATTCCCGTATACCCATTTAGTTTTCTACATAGCCTGAACAATTCAATATTTATTTTCAATTCCGAGAACTCAAATGTTTCATGACGTTCGACTGACGAAAGCAGCTCGATATGATTTCGCACTAACTTTATTAAAGAGCAACTATCGCGCTGTGATTTTTTTTCACAACTGTGTTTTGTGATTTGTACTAGTACAACGAAGATATAGAAAATAAATATCAAACCACATATATCAAAATGTTCAGCACACTGGCGCCTACTACAATGATATACAAATAGAATGGTTATGTGTACAATTGTTCTGAAAATTTGAAATATCGAGAAAATTTGGCGTTAAAATCAAAATTCATAACTCGCGCGTTCGATTTTGTATACACAAATAGTACCAGTATGAGCGCATCGAAATTTCGGTTCATCTGGTGAAAATTTTATGGAATTTGGACAACTGGTTCTATAGATATTGCACTTAAACCACTGTCAAAGAAACACAATTTTCTATCGTCGATATGTAAACACCCCTTTAAGTTGAAAGATGAGTTTCATTGAAATGACGTCGTCGATTTGCACTGACAACGAAGGGTCAAAATTACGATTCATGAAATGTGTGTTTGTTGTGATATGGTTTTCTGCCCGTATAACTGCAGCGTTTTACAAAAACATCAAGTATGTTACACCAAAATGCACAGAAATAAATTCCCCATCGCATGATGCAAATATTACTGTATCATATTGCGAAATGAAAATCTTTTCTTCATATCAACCCAAGTTTTACCAATAAACAGAAATTTTGACATATATCCACTTATCTACTTGCAAAATATTTAAACTCTTATTGTTCCTCTCTATTTGCTGGTTATGATTGTGAAAATTTCATCGAAATGCGTTCACGCGTTATTGTGACAGTTAAATAAACCGCTTCGATACAAACACAGTTTTATCAACTATTCGCTATCTAACGACGTTCGTTTTAACTCGATATTTAAAGTTCAAATTTCTATAAGCACGAATGCGTTTTCTCTCAGCAGTATTCTTGTAATTAGACCTATTGTGGAGTATCATACATCAAAATGTGCAGAACAGAATTCCCTATCGAATGTATCAATTGTTATACTTGTATTAATGGGAATTTTTTTCTTGTCAGCGAAGTGATTTTCATGCGAAAAACTAAGAATTTCTACCAAATGCGAATATGTTAGCAAAAAATGATCCCCACAAAACTTGTTGCTATTATCGTGTTTCATATTAATGCGAAAATGTTATGTTGATCGGTCAAATGGTTGAAGAGAAAAACACGACC
>NC_068365.1:83061112-83068612 GCF_020536995.1 Dreissena polymorpha
TAATATAATAATAACAATAATAATCGTGCGTCAATATGAGTAATTTGTACTTTTATAAGCGACAAACATTTTTATTTCGGCAGATCGTCGAGTCCGAATGGTGAGAATGACAGCGATTTACCAGTACAAATAAATCACTTGTGTAGAGAACGCTACCGTACTATACAAATAATGATAACAATTAATATCATTTCTCGACTGAAAATGAAAACAGTATGGATATTGATGTCAGCAATATGATAATATTGACAAAATGAAAAACCTTGACAATAATTCCGTGTAGAATACGCATTGGATTATAGCATCAATTCATATAAGCATTAATAAGATAATATGCGAAAATTGGTCTTATGTCATATACGGCCAGCGTAGCTCCATTCCGTATTGTTCGGTATTATCACGTCAAGTTTCGTGGTCGAATTATAGTATGATAATTATTTTCACATTACGCGAATCATATGAGTTTTCCCTATATATATTGTATTAAAATTTATGTTACACTATTGTGCGATGATGAAAATTGTTTGGATTTTTCGAAACGCGCTTTCCTGATTGTGTTAATATAAGCTATGCATTACCGAATGCGGTTGACGGTTACACAGATCAAATAGAATGAATAACCGTTATATAATGATGGAACACACAAAATACAAGAGCGCCCAATATTTATTTATCTATTTGATATACATGTATACACACATCGGCCATCTTCATATAGTTTCACAGTCTTTAAAAGACGTCATCATATTCAATGTTGCGTCAACTTCACGAACTAAGAGAATGTTTAGGGTGTTTTTTAATTTTTTATTCCACGTTATACACAGTTGCAGTATTTCATTGTCTGGTGAATACAATTGTTCCTCTCAATATTTATATCACATATGCTGTCGATTTGATTTCATCAGAATAAGTCAGCGCGACACTCAGAAAAACCTGAAACAGTGAAAAATTATCCACTATACTATTCATTTTTCGATCATAGACGTTTTGTTTTAATATTGGGATACAAACAAAAAACAATCAGTGATTTGATTCTGATTATTGTGAAATGAGAAATACTTTTTTTCCAGCCCAAAAAACACCCCATATACATAACATAATTGATTTGTAAACAATAATTCGAGAACATAATAAATATCATGCGAAAAATAAATAATGGAACATTTTACATTTTATTCGTTTATATATGTGTATATCTAATTAGTGTGCATAGTGAATGTTTTAAGATTTTTGGTACAAAAAAGGTGTATTATTTTTAAAGATTTGCACTAATCTTAATAGATTAATTCAAATCAATTCAATAAACGATGACAAATTCAATAGTGATACTTCTGGATACTTCTGGATAACACTTTAATCGGCTAGCAAATCGACTAGGTTAAAATATGTTTCTTTTCTGCAAATACACGTAATATTTAACCAACAATACAGTCACTTATAACCTTTTCCAGACGCGGCACGTCTACGGTACTAGTTTTACGGTGACACTGTGCATATGATGGAAATGCACTAATTTAACGAAGTACTGCGCAGGCGTGAAAATAATTACACCAACAGATATCCACGAGGAGACACTATATTATATTATATTATATAATATTATAGAATATTATATTATAGTATGGTATGGTATGGTATGTTCGGTATGGTATGGTATGGTATGGTTGGTATGGTATGGTATGGTATGGTATGGTATGGTATGTATGGTATGGTTATGGTATGGTATGTATGGTAGGTATGGCAGAGCAGAGCAGGAGCAGAGCAGAGTAGAGTCGAGTAGAGTAGAGTAAGTCGAGTCGAGTAGAGTAGAGTAGAGTCGAGTATAGTAAGTCGAGTCGAGTAGCGTATAGTAAAGTAGAGTATAGTAGCGTCGAGTAGACGTCGAGTAGAGTAGCGTAGAGTAGAGTAGAGTAGAGTCAGTAGAGTAGTCGAGTCGCGTAGAGTAGAGTAGAGTAGAGTAGCAGAGCAGAGCAGAGCATAGCAGAGCATAGTATATATAAAATTGTGCGTACAATTAATTTTGGTTTTTCGTTTTGATGGCCTATCTGACAGCATATTCACAGAAAAAAAGACGATAAAACCTACGTGATATGAAATCATACTCATTGTTTACTTTGAAAAATTATAATATAATAGATATACAATGTACCACAATTGTATCGTATCGTAACGAAGAGCTTTGATCTTGGTGATCGTGTTGATCGTTGAATTTCATTGACCGCATTGACATGTGTTCGTGTGCGGTTGCAAAACAGCGAGGACATAGAAAAAGCATATTTAAAACCCATTTTTCTCAATTGGAACGCTCTTAACGGACCTATGTAATCGTAAACGGGTGACGCATGGACTTTTGTATCGGGAATAGATCACAAACGGGCGCAAAACATTTATCTTCACGGATGGACTGACATCGCATCGTACCAAAGTCTAAACATCAAATAAGTCCACGATCAGTAATGTGTTGTTCGTAAAAGAAATTACGACAGTAGAAACATAGCACTTTAGAGAGACCACAATCTGGTTCATTTTATCAATCGTTGCGTCCTTGGCGGACAAAATATTTTGAAAAACAACAAAGCATAAAACAAGAAAACACAAAGTTCTTCAAAGGCGTGTTTCAATCTCAAATACACATTATCGACAGTAGTTCCAGTCAAGGACAATACTTCAGTCAGCACACTAGAGATCAAAATTGAGGATATTAATTTTTATTCAGGGATGTCAATTGTTTACAATCTGGAAAATAAAACCGTGAGTCTGAGAAAGTAGGTTCCTACAGGGATGAAAGGGAGATCAGCCGCCCGAGCCGTGGCTAATTGTTTTATTGTAGTCTTCTAGTTGCTATTCCTGGTGCGTACATGCGGAATTTTATGCATGTGCATATGTCATTCTATAAAAAATTGACAATGTAATTAACAACGTCAAAAATAAATTTAATCGTCGAACCATATCGTATCGGACAATGAATGTCCGAAAACATATTGAGATACGTCTTTTGCACATAAATAATATGCATGTCGTTTGACTTAAGAAAATTAAACACACCAGTCACCAGAAATATATATATATATACATATATATAGTATATATATATATATATATATATATATATATATATATATATATATATATGGTAAACATAGCGTTGACAATGCGCTACTGCAGTGATTTAATTTGCTAATCGATCATTTTAATTTTCAAGATGGCGGATATTTGCAATTGTAAGATTTTCGAAAAGTAGCGAAGAGGTTTCCCAGTTAATGTTCATGTCCGTGACGGCAGCTAATTTATCAGAAATCAATAATAAAAGACCAGGGAAAATCGGTGTCAACATCATTTCTTCTCAAATGATCGCGCACTCGAACGAATTTGTCACTACGCCCCAATCCCCTTTAACATTTACATTGATCTCAAAATCGATCCTTGACGGCTCAAATACGATTTCCGGAATAATTTTGACTATTGACACCCCTTAATTATAAAAATGATCTTTCGAATAAAAAAGACACGCTATATTTGTAACAAATACTAACAGTTTAAAATAGTTAAACGTTGTCATTTTATAAAATAATTAAGTCTTATTCGTGATTTCAGCGACTGACATCGGGAGCGGCCGGTCGTAGACAAATACACTTTACCGCTACCGTGTACATGTACATGTATATTGAATATCTTGAAAAATAGTAATTTCAAAGCGTGAAATAATATTAATTTTGAGTATGTTTATTTTTTCATGTTTTTTGTATTGCTCATGATGTTAAGTGTTTCTTTGCAAAATACCAGCATCGGAAAATTGCAGAAGAACTAAGGTGAAGACGATCCCAATGAGCTTTTATGAAACTCCGGTCGGGGTAAATAAAAAGTTCTTTCAAAAGGTTCAGTAATACTTGACGTTTATGTTAAGAAATATTTTGTTGTTGGTTTCTCATATACATATGGTGCCTGTTATATGCTATTGGATGTTATGTAGATTGCATATATTGCATAAAGCTTACTTACACAAAAACTAAAACTAAAAGTGCAGCTAAACTTATAGCGGGGATTTCGGTAATTCTACATTCGCCCGCCTAGTACCGAAATCCCCATATTTACGCCTTAAGGGTCAATAGGTCATCGGTATGAATGGTTTTGGACTTCACATGAATGTTAAGGTGCAAAAAATGATATTAATGCTAATTATTAAGCACTCTTGACACGCATTAAGTTGCCTCTCAGTGGGGATTTCGGTAATTCTACACAAGAACTTTAACGCGCGGCCGGGTACCGAAATCCTGCTTTACAAACCTTCAAGTGTCAACAAAATTAATATAGTGTTTTTTTTTCATTAGCAACCAGTGACATGTATTATCTCCCATTCGGTTACTTCTTTTGGAAAATAATTAGCGGGGATTTCGGTACTGCTACATTCGTACGCCCAGAGCCGAAATCAACCATGTTTACGCCAATCCCCCATATTACGCCTCTTAAAGGGTCCTATATGTCATTATGTTTGGGTTTTGGCTTTGCATTAATGTTTTATTTGCACACAATCATATTAGTGTAAATCATTAAAACACTCTTATCAGAATATTTTTTTCCATTATTAAATAGTTTATTAATGTGAAAAATGTGTAAACGAATGTAAAAAAAGGTAAAATGTACATTTAAAACATTGGTTACACAAAAGTATATGTAAATATAACATGACATAGTAATAATAAGTCTTCAGAAAGTATTTTCCAAACAAATCAGATAAAACAAATGATATCGTACTATCTTATTTACAATATGCTATACACTTTTGCAATTTAGTTATCAATGTTTAATCAAAGCATTAATCAGCATATGTTGCCTCTTAGCGGGGATTTCGGTAATTCTTAACAAGCACATAAACCCGCGCCGGTACCGAAATCCCCGCTGTACAAACCTTCAAGTGTAAAACAATACTGATTTAGGTTTAAATAAAGGGCACAATAGTACTTTGGCCACCGAAAAGCACTTCCGCGTCAACAAAACGATTGAAATTATGTCAGAAACCCAGCTTTTCATTGTATATATTGCAATACACCATCGGCCGCCGAGAGCGGAATACTGCGCTTGGCCGCTAAACAATGTGGATTGCATCAAATTAAATGTCAATTTTCGATTTTATTACAAAAATAAACACTGCTATTTTATAAATATGTCAACCACGTACACTTAACAAAAAAATCAATATATCTTTATGTAATGTAGAAAAGTAAAGCGCGTTATATATAACAATGTTTTATAATGTCTCTCTGGTTGAGTAAAAAAATCTAAACAAAACCATGTAGAAAATATATTATGTTTTCATAATTAAAAAAAAATTAATGATGCAGGTGGTGTTTTATAATTGTTATAAGTTCACGTGTCATTGAACGAGTTAAGGGAGAAATGCGACTTTTAAATTACACATAATTAAAAACTGATACTATACTGTCAGCTGGTTTATAAATTGTGTTCCATCGCGCCAATATATTCATTGTTCCGTGAAATTGTGTATAAAAGCAAAACGATTGAAATTATGTCAGAAATCCTGCTTTTCACATGAAATGATCTTTAACACTTTATTTATTCCAATCAGGTAAATAACAAATACAATAATAGGGGAAGTCTATACTATGTATTAGCAACCTGTTGTGGTGATCCCTATCTTATCCGCTCAATACACATCCACCTGGCTACTGTACAGAAAAAATTAGATTTACTTCCAAAATAACTGATTTCATTAATTGCTAACTTGTTGTCTACATTTTACATTAACAACGATAATGGATCAACATCACCGTTGCACAATTATTAAGTTTACAGTAATCTGTACTTTAAATAGAGATAGCCTAATTAAAGACGGTGCTAATAAAGAACAAAGCGTGAATGTGGATATTAAGAAATAAGATCCGTTTTTGCATGACACTGGCAGTATATCATTTTATCTTATATAAATAAGCCACATTTAAGACATGGATAAAATGAAAATAAGACACATTTGCATCTTTCATTTCTTGAATAAAATAAGCACGCAGTCACATATAAATACGATACATTGAAGACACAGAAAAAAATAAATAAGACACATTTGCATCTTTTACTAAATTTTCTTTAAAAAAAACATGTGAAACTGAAGAAAAACATTTATTACTGACACATTATTCTAAAAGTCGACTGACAACTTAAGTTCAAAGAGGGATTTACAATTAAATAAGATCCATTTTCGCATGATGCTGGTTGTAGAGCAAGCAATACATTTCTTACTGACACATTATTCTAAAAGTCGACAGGCAACATAAATTCAAAGAGGGAACCACAATTAAATAAGATCAATTTTCGCATGATACTGGTTGTATAGCAAGTAGTCACATATTAATTACAGCTTGCATTAGTTGCAATAATTTTGTTTAGTGCGCGTGCCACTGAACGTTGCGTTAAGCGAGAGTGTTGTCATTTTGTTAGTTTTATATGTTGGTATTATGTATGATTATTGCTTGTTTTGAATTTGAAATAAACGCTTTCTGGCAAATAAGCATCGTCTTAATTTAAATACAAATAATGAACATTTGACATACAAAATGTCCAATAACATACCGGCAATAACATTATATATATGTTAATTACTTTGCATGTTTATACCGAACTTATAGCCGACATCGGCAGTTAGGGAAATTTTGTGACACACTTTAACACATCAAACATGCATGATAGTTCTTTTTTCATATGATATCCCCCTGGTTGCTTACCGGTGTATTGATGCCGTTGATAACGAGCACCCCGCCGGAACTACAGTAGGGTGCAAATACACACGTGTATCGTGCTCAATACCCGATCCATGCTTCAACGTGTAAGAACGGGAATTTCGGTAATTCTACCTTTTTAAGGCTCGGATATCGAAATCAACGTTACTCCGATAAACGATCATAATTAGGCTTATGTATGAAGTGAAAGGACAGTTGAAAGTTTCCATTTTGCACGTTAATGATTCTGATAATATGATGGCAAAGGCAGCAGTCCTATGTAGTATTGTGTTTGACCGGAGAGTAGCGTGATCTGTGTCGGTGTTGGGCGCTCTGAGGGCGCAATCCGGCTACATAAGTACATAGGAACCTCTTGTGGCTATAGTCCATGGATCGGGTTCGGCAGACAGGGAACATGTAATTTTTTATATGTATGTTTTATACCTTAATTACCTAAACGTATATTTATCCTGGTTACTTATTTACTGAGGTTTGAGTTAGTCGCAATGATTGTAGATACGTTGTACTATATTTAGTAAGTATTTGGAGGACGAGTGGCACGGGCACGCGCTTTATTATCACTTATGCAAGGAACGCGTTTTGTTTATATACGTATTTTTGATATTCCGATAGGCTTAAGGGAGGTAATTTATTCAAGTAAAACGCGAGATTTTTGCGATGCCTTTTTATAACTCTTGTTTCATTAATTACATACGAATATACAGCTAAATATAAGATGATTTTTACCAGAATTTTTTTTCGGAGAAAGATA